>NC_136912.1:67526455-67539951 GCF_949606895.1 Notothenia rossii
AAAACGAGAAAAAACACGGCTGAATCGGTTAATACATAGGTTGATAACGTTTTTGGGCAATAATTTGAATTATTTATAATCCATAATTCAATTTTTATGTAAAAATCGCAGAGCAAAAGTTAGCTGCTAATGGTAGCCACCAGAGTGGCTGCTGCTTCCGGTCTTGGCAATGCAGCAGCCTAACACACACACATGACCAAATAAGGACTATGTGGGAGTTCCCCTCGATTCCATTGGCTCTGACAGTTAGAAAGAGATGTCACATGTCAAAAGCCAGCAGGGGGAGCCAGAGATATGAAAAGTCCACCCAAATGGCCCCAGAGGAGTTTTTTTTGTGCTAAATCTGTCTAAAAAGGTCAAATATCACTTGTTTTGCATCAATCTTGATACAGGGTACTTATTATATGTTGTACTTTGGATTCCTAAAGCTTTCAGTCTACTAACCCATAATCCAAAGTTAGTTTTCACTATAAGTACAACATATTTTTTGGACGGACACTATAATTTACAGTTTTTTACCATGTTCAATCTGAATTTTCTTTAAAATAAAAAACATCTATATTGAATCTGACTTTTCTACATCCAACTGACAGGTTTATCATTACTTTGAGAAAAAAGATTATTAATTTAACCCTTTTAGAAGGGAACATATGGTCATTTGTTCTGGGAATGTCATTTTCGAGCCTGAAACCTGAAAAACAGGCTCGGGGTTTAACAGGTTAAAAGCACACCAACAGACACTGTGAACATGAACTCTGATGTTGATGCTGTTTCGTGATGTCACAGTGACACCTGCTGGACACAAAGCTGTACTGACGATACAAGTGCTCGACTGTTTGACATAAATTATAAAACTGTCTTATTGTTGGTGATGTTCGTCTTTAATTGGCTCGGAAGCAATCATAAATAATGAAAACATATTTGTGTTTATTTCTCTCTTTCAGAAGGAGCTGAGCCTTCCCAGAAGAGGCAGTTTGTAAGTACCCATCATCCCCCCTTCTCTCTTCTGTCCAGTCAGACAAAGCCTGTCCTTTCTGCTGTGTTTGTTTTCACCCTTAAAAATGTCATGGGGAAAGCTTTGAGGATGCAATGAACCTAACACAGATACATAAGCTGGTGTCAGAAGCGGTCTTTTGAATGATGGTGAGAGGAAACTTGTTTTATATGAACATGTTCTTTTGATGGAGTTCTAAGGAGAGTCTCTGTCCAGTGTGCAGCATTCAACTTGAGGCTCAACTCTAGTGTTTGTGAGCATGTTATTCTTCTATGTTACTCTAAAAAATGATGTACTTGTCCTATAAATATCACCAAGAAACATTTCTGTGTTCTTTCCCTCTCAGCTGTTAATCTTTATAAAGTTATACAGAGAGAGCTTCCAGTTCAGGGTTTAAGGACAAAGTTGAAAAGCCACGGAGTCCAGGTTAGTGTTTGTGTGCATGTGCCAGAACAGCTGAGCATCCCTCTGTGTATGGTATCAGATCTATTTATATCAGTGTGTGTGTGCCAGGAAGCTGATTTATCGTCCTGCTGGAAACGTTCTACATGTTTTGAAACAAAAGTCTAGAGATGTACTGTCCTGCTTCTGATCAACAGTTGGAATATTAGATTTCTCATACAAGTGTTCTTATAACTCACTCTGGAGTTGTTCTGTTTCCCTGAACTACCTTTAAAACACACAAGGGTCGGATAAGGTGCATGTCTTTTAAAGACAATGTGAAACAATAAGCAGCCTATTAGCCAAAGTTAGCAGCAGCCAAACTGCATTGGAGAAGCAGACATTTGTAATGGGAAACTGATTTATCCAGTGTTCAAAGTGGTTTTAATAACAAGGTCCATTTGTTTTGGAGAAGATGAGACCCCTGCGGATCATTTCCCAGTAATGACCTCCTTGTGATGACAAAAACTGTCGATCCAATGTTACTCACCTCATCAAACTCTATTTGTTTTGTTTCTTGAGACACTCATAGCGGTAGGAAACGACACATTGCAAGTTTAACAGACTGAAGATAGGGATATTCACGTTAATCAGTATACGTTATTTTATTATGTAGATACTGGTCATGTTTTTCTGTGCAGGAATGACCGTTACGCCTCCAAATAAGGCCTGACATACCGTAGGGCTCTTAAGCCAGGATTGCTGGTAACATGACAGAACATGACTTGGCCATTCTACATAGCCAATTATTGCCAGGCGTACTAAATATACTACATATGTAAGAAATGTGAGCACAGACTCTAGGATTAGATCTTTGAATGAAATGCTCATAGCCACATAATGCAGAACATTTAACAAAATTGTATATCGGAGTCCGACCCTTGTCAATTAACTACAGGGGTCCCTCAGGGCTCTGTTCTTGGTCCCCTCCTCTTCTCCTTGTAAACAAACTCGCTCGGATCGGTCATTAGCCCGTATGGTTTTTCATACCACCGCTACGCTGACGACACCCAATTAATTCTGTCCTTTCCCCGCTCAGAGACCCAGGTCGTCGCACGCATCTCTGCTTGCCTAGCAGACATCGCTCAGTGGATGTCTGCTCATCACCTCCAGCTCAACCTTGACAAGAGTGAACTGCTTTTCCTTCCGGGAAAAGATTGTCCCACTCTTGACCGAACAATCAACATCGGCACCTCTGTTGTTGCCCCGACTCAGACTGCAAGGAATCTGGGTGTGATCACAAACTGTCCTTCACTGCGAACATAGCTGCTACAACCCGCTGCTGCAGATACACACTTTACAACATCAGGAGGATACGTCCCCAGCTGACCCAGAAAGCGACGCAGGTTCTGGTCCAGGCTCTCGTCATCTCACGCCTAGACTACAGCAGCTCCCTCCTGGCTGGTCTACCTGCATGTGCCATCCGACCTCTGCAGCTCATCCAGAATGCAGCGGCTCGTCTGGTCTTCAACCTTCCTAAATTCTCCCACACCACACCACTCCTCCGCTCCCTTCACTGGCTTCCGGTAACTGCTAGAATCCACTTCAAGACAATGGTACTTGCGTACCATGTTGCGAATGGATCTGGCCCTTCCTACATCCAGGACATGGTTAAACCGTACACCCCAGCACGTGCAATCCGCTCTGCATCAGCCAAACAGCTCGCTGCACCCGCACTGCGAGGGGGACCCAAGTTCCCATCAGCAAAAACACGTGGGTTTGCTATCCTGGCTCCAAAATGGTGGAATGAGCTCCCCATTGAAATCAGGAGAACAGAAAGCTTACACATCTTCCGGCGCAGACTGAAAACTCATCTCTTT
This sequence comes from Notothenia rossii, assembly GCF_949606895.1. NCBI lineage: Eukaryota > Metazoa > Chordata > Actinopteri > Perciformes > Nototheniidae > Notothenia > Notothenia rossii. The sequence continues at coordinate 67,529,711 of NC_136912.1, forward strand.
CGACTCCACTTTGAGCGATAGAATTACTAACAAAGCACTTATATACTAATAAAGGACTGGCTTATCTAAAGCCGGTTGAGTAGCACTTGAAATGTTTTAGCTCTATGAAACCTGATGTACTTATATGATTCTGTTTTCTTCAAGTTTGTATCTTGTTGGTGGAACGCACTTATTGTAAGTCGCTTTGGATAAAAGCGTCAGCTACCGTAAATGAAATGTAATGTATAGATGTTGAGCAGTTTCCCGCAACCCAAAGCATGTTATGAACGCTTCATCTGGAGATTCTCTCTTTTGGTCTGTAGAGAAAAATCCATTTTCGTTTAAGATCCTAAAGCCGTAAAGTCCAAATAACGTTTTTAACCTTCTATTTCTCCTATCTTTTAGTATATCTTCGAAGACACTGGGCTGCTCTATCAGATTATTAATATCAGAGCAAAGCCACAGGGGTCCTGTTGTGTGTGTGTGTGTGTGTGTGTGTGTGTGTGTGTGTGTGTGTGTGTGTGTGTGTGTGTGTGTGTGTGTGTGTGTGTGTGTGTGTGTGTGTGTGTGTGTGTGTGTGTGTGTGTGTGTGTGTGTGTGTGTGTGTGTGTGTGTGTGTGTGTGTGTGTGTGTGTGTGTGTGTGTGTGTGTGTGTGTGTGTGTGTGTGTGTGTGTGTGTGTGTGTGATCTTCAGGCTCTGCAGTGAGTTCATAGGCAGTATGAAGCCTCTGTGAGTCCGAGTGGACTCTGTTAAGGTGACAGTTAGCCGGCGGTCTGCTCTTTGCCGCTGTTCTTTGTTAAAGGTCCCATGTCATGGCCATTTGTACTGACCATAATTCCATTGTTGAGGTCTACTAGAATAGATTTACATTGTTCAATGTTCCAAACTCACATTGGTTTCTCATACAGCATCTCTGTATAGTATGTGTATTCACTCTCTGTCCTAAACGGCTTGTTGGAGCTCCTGCCCCCCCTCTCCCTGTGAGCCCACTGTGCTCTGATGTGTGTTTATGTGTTGCAACGGCATTTGTTAGCAACCAGAAAAGGACACCATTAAGGACGAAGATGAGAATGCTGCGTGGGGTCTGGGTGCCGTGTTGGCGGGACGTTGCGGGGCTCGCTGCTCCGCCCTTTGAGGCTTGAGGAGCGGACAGTGTGAGTTGGATTACTGGTGTCGTTTCCTGGTTACTGCGTGGGGTCTGCGAGACATTGAGACACCGCAGAACTCAGCCTGAACTCAGCCTGAGCACACACACACACACTCACAGCCTGGAAATCCGCGGAGCCGCGGCTGAGAAAAGATAAGGCTGAGTGAGTGTGTGTGTGTGAGGAGCTCGTCACTATGACCGGGAAGAAAAAAATGGAAAAAGAGAAATGTCCAACGAGGCGTTCTGGGGCAGAATAGACAGTTATTTTCTGTGTTAGAGTTTTACTCGCTACAAGGTGTACTTTGAGGGTTTGTGACTCTGCAGACCGTTTACATGCAGATAAACCTTCATAACACACAAGGGGAGGGGTAATAGCCAGAAAAGCATGACATGGGACCTTTAAGGAAACAGATCAGGGCATCTGATTCCTCTCTGATTTCCTCACATTGTTTCACTGCTGAGATGCACAGTACTGTATTTAATATGAAATAGAATACTTTATTTTTCATTTGAGAAATGTGGTTTTGTGACGGTTGCCCCATTGTACTCCTTTGTTAACCTCTGTAACATAGTGACTTAACTTTGTCACACTTGTGCTTCTATTGGCTAGCGCTCAAACACATTGAACATGATAGGCTAAGGGGTTAGACATCTGTAAGCAGTTGACCAATCACGAGCAGACTGGGCTCTGGTTTCCGACAGAGGGTGATAAGAGGTGCTGCAGCACAGGCAGTATGAGACAAATAAAGAGCTTTTTGAACATTAAAGCAAGGAAACATAGTAGAGACACAAAATACAAATATGAACCTGAAAAGGATACTTTTAAAGTAAGAATGTTCAATTTACAATATACAACTTAATTAAGATATTTATACAAACATAATTGGTACAATGTCCAATGAAAGATGAAATGAAATAGAATACAAATATTTGCATGCAAACATAGAAGGTTAAAGAAAAGAAGTGCACATTCTCCTACATTAAACATGTATGACAATATACAGTGATATTTCAGTTTTCAATACATTAGTGCTGCTATTTATCCACTGGTTTCTGTTTTGCTGTTGAAGCTTTCAAACCATTTTATTTCAAGTCATGACTGTTATTCACTTTACCAAGATCAAAAAGGTGCTATCACAACTTAATACAATATTAATTATAATGTGCTCTTAAATTAAAATTTGATTGAAAACATGATTCTTACTTCTCCAAATGTATTTTTGTCAAAAAAGCTTTGTACAGATGGGTGAACTTTGGCCTTGTTTTATACCAACGGCTCACAGAGGACCTTATAGAGACACAGAGGATACATGTTTGCTGTTGGATACTTTCCTAATTAGATTTGTCTTCCAGGGAAATCTGTCTGAAAATCTATGCTTTAAGGTCCCATTTCAAACTGGCCACACACACACACACACACACACACACACACACACACACACACACACACACACACACACACACACACACACACACACACACACACACACACACACACACACACACACACACACACACACACACACACTGGTCCAAGTTGGTGTGTAATGACATCCTTGTGTCCTGCAGCTTCTTTTACATCAGGTGTGTGTGTGTGTGTGTGTGTGTGTGTGTGTGTGTGTGTGTGTGTGTGTGTGTGTGTGTGTGTGTGTGTGTGTGTGTGTGTGTGTGTGTGTGTGTGTGTGTGTGTGTGTGTGTGTGTGTGTGTGTGTGTGTGTGTGTGTGTGTGTGTGTGTGTGTGTGTGTGTGTGTGTGTGTGTGTGTAACCCTACCCGCGTCAGAGCCGTCTGTGATCCGCTCCATTGTTTATGAATTAGCAATCTGTGAGCTGCATTTAGCCCTGCATTAGGGTCAGCGGTGTCCGGGCTTCTGAGAAACAGGAAGAGACAGAGAGGACAGCTGCTCTGATAATACTCTATCATGACAGCGTCCCCAGAGTCAGTGTGTCAGAGAGCGAGTCCATTTCCCTGTAAGGTTGTGATCGGTGCTGCGACTTTTCATCTCCTGCAAGTATTCAAAGAGAATAACTAAAGTATCTCTCTGTAACAAGTTAGTCCCGAGTGAATCGACACTAGTCTCTGTGTAGGGCAGTTTCATTCATGCTTCTCATCAATCAATAGAATGAACTAGCCCTCACCCAACTCAAGGAACATTTAAAACACATTTGTTATAAATAAAATACATTTTAAAAAAACACATTTTAGCCCAAAGTAAAGTTAGCCTTAATAAATAACATTATTGTATTTATTCTTTTTAAAACAGTAATTTGTGTACTTTAAGAAGTAAACCTGACTTTTAAAGTCTTTAAAAAGTAATTAGAAAATAAGTGTGTTTACTCTGTCGTCCAAAACAAACTTGTTCCTGAAAACTCTTTTATAATAATAAGCAACAAACTGAATCTAGATATACCTACCAACTATCTTGTAAACAAGCCATGTAGCAAATTAAAGGCATTCCTGTCTTTACACAATAAGCTCTAAATAATCAGTATGAAGCAGAACGGAGAACATCTCAGGCTTCCCTCCTGTCTTCATATCCCCGCCTCCCTCCCCCTCTCTCTCACCCTCCTCCCTCCGTCTGTCTCCCTGTCCCTCTCACGGTACGGTTTGTTAGGATTCAGTCAGTCCTCTCATATCAAAGCGATCAGAGACTCTGAGACTTCCAGGAACTGAGAGTGGGGAACTGATCAAACTGTACCCAGGAAAAGCACTCTGCTCCTGGGGACATGAACCCGGGAGCGTCCCTTGTCTGGTGGAGCTGAGGGTCAGCTATCAACTAGTCTGGACTTAAAGGAATTGGTTCCTCTTAATTATCTGACATGCAGGAAATACTCAGAACTTTTCACATCATTTTTTTAAAATTATTTTCTTTCATGAGTTGAATGACTCTGGATTATTCAAAGGAAGACAACATGAGTTGCTCTACTTATTGAGCTGAGCCAAAGATGTGCGTGGTCTGCACGTCACTCCACAGACTGCGAGTGTTTGTGTTTTAGGTTGTGACTCAGCATGCCCATGCTTGTTGGTGAAAAAACACTCTACTCCAGATACCTCACATGACTGTGTGTGTCTCTGTCTGGAGATAAGAGCAGGTGCTGACGCCACACACCCACTCTGGTCATTCCTTTATATTGAACAGCCAGTGGTTTGACTCATGGTGTTATTACAGTGGGACAGTTTTTGGTCCAGTTTTAAGCTGGAAGACAGACAGAACAGAATGTGTTTGACAGGCAGATGAGCTGATGCAGTTCGCTGGATTATTCAAAATTACGGTTGATCTTTTTGTCCCGGGACACAAGATGAAGAGGAGGAAGGAGAGAGCGGGAGCCCCACACCTCCACCTCCAGTAAGAGTGTGTGTGTGTGTGTGTGTGTGTGTGTGTGTGTGTGTGTGTGTGTGTGTGTGTGTGTGTGTGTGTGTGTGTGTGTGTGTGTGTGTGTGTGTGTGTGTGTGTGTGTGTGTGTGTGTGTGTGTGTGTGTGTGTGTGTGTGTGTGTGTGTGTGTGTGTGTGTGTGTGTGTGTGTGTGTGTGTGTGTGTGTGTGTGTGTGTGTGTGTGTGTGTGTGTGTGTGTGTGTGTGTGTGTGTGTGGTGTGAAAAATGCAGACCTGATAAGGCAACCATTTATGTATCTTACATACTTTTTCATTTTTTTTGTCAGGACAGTATGTTCACATCCAAATAGAAATGGCCATTGACAAGAACCACTATAGGAAAACATCAATAATATATATTTATGTTTTAAACTACAGTCATGCTAGCATCATGCAGGCTATACTTGAGCTAAATGCTAACACCAGTATGGTAACATGCCCTCAACACCAATGCTGATGTTCAGTAGGTCATGTTCACCATGGTCAGCATATTATTATTTAATTTAAGCAGGCTAACAATAGCTAATTGGCACTTAAAATGATAGCAAGATTTAGTTAGTTTTGAGGGCATTTGGTCATGAAAACTCTTAGAAATTGATATTTTTACCTTGCAGAAATGTACTAAAAGATGATTCTGTGGGATGTACATTTAACTCAATGACAACATAAATTTAGATATCCTATATAAAACCAATAATTGACTTGATTTAAAGGTGCTTGCATTTTTCAAATGTTCCTATACTCAGAATATTGATGAATCTGATTGAAATATATTGATTTGCCTTTATCTTCAATGTTTTTGCAGACATTTTCTCAGACATTTTGAAACATTTGGATGTAAACATACCAATTATCTGCATGCTCTTCTAACATGATTGTTATGTTTTCTTATTAGTTGTCAATTTGTGTTCCTGTCTACATACAGATATATTGCTGAATATCAGGCCATAATAAATGCGTAAGGCCTACATTGTTTTTGTAGCTGCGTCACTAAATATATATACGGATGTTAACGGGTTCAGCTAGCATCACATACACACGTTCGTAATTTAGTACCTGCATAGTGTACATTCATACTGAGCTGGTGGAACGTAAAACCGTGAGGAGACAGAAACATGAGAAGGTATCAGAGTGAGATGCCAGCAGGGAAGGAAGTTGTTGATAATCTCCAGTGACCAGCTCTCTATTTCCAAACACATGTCCGTGTTCCCCCCACTGTGAGGGTCATCTGTGGGGGTGATACACTGATTATGATCATTTAAACTTTTAAATAAGGACATTAAATTAAATGAAAATCAAACCAAGTATATAGAATCAACTCATTATTTACAGAAGGTGCATTGCACAAGCTATTAAATGATTTCAGCGTGTACTTTCTTGCATGGGTAATTTTCCGTCCCTTCTCAGGTATTACTTACAGCCCAGAGCCCCAACTTAGTTAGCCCGCCAATTATAAAGGTCACATCCAAACATAAACTTTGTATGTCAAAGCAGATATCTGGGTATTTGCACATTGTTTTAGCTGAATATAATCAACTCTACACAATTTCTGTGTAATGGGGAAAACGTGGTTCACATGAATGCCAAAAACCGAAGGAAGGTACCATTCTATTTACCATGTCTCAGTTGCACTTTCGACTTGCTCGTAAAAATCAATGAGACGGAACACTGGAAAATTGAAACAAATCTTGTAGTATCATACAAAAGCAATTATGCTCCAATCTTGTAGTATCATACAAAATTACTTCTGCTCCATTCAATAGACGAGAAATTGCGAAAGGTTTAAACTGTCTCACTGCTACACGCCGATCTGATGTTCCTTATAGGAATACAGGACACAAAAAAATCTTTCATATTACCCTCAATTTCCACCATAAAGTTAACCACATCTTGTTTTACCCTTTTCTTCTTCAATTGTGTAATGGTTACAAATGAACAATTGGCATAACCTGCTTATCTTGATCAGCCCATTTTTTGTGAAATTCAGTCAACATTTGTTTTACATTTGGATGGAAAACCTGGCAACAGGCGCATACAAAAATGTCTTTACAGCCTGGCTGCATATCGTTAAATTGGTCTATGCCTGAGTTGTTCATTCTGGTTTGTTAATTCCTCCTGTTGAAATAGTCTTTATTGAACCTGATCTCTAAAAAACCTCGACCCTTTGACCTGATCAAACTGCCCCCCCCCCCCCCCCCCCCACTATATGTGACAGCAGCACTGTTAGTCCACTCGCTCGGGGGCCAGATGGCACGACTTACTATTGGATCTAGCATTTCATTATGAAATTGCTTTAATTTAGTTCATGCAATGGTCGTGCGGAAACTGTAGCAGTGCACCACAGATGGCCCTACATTGTGCACGGGAAACACTGCTCATACTCAAATCTGAATAGCCCTTGACTTCCCAGCAGGTGGTCTCACCCATTCTGTCCCACTCGGCAGGGGGGGGGGAGACGCCACCATACGCTCCTCATGCCCTACATATTGGTGCCAACTGCCATTTGAACTCTGAGGGTGTTTTTAGACCATTTCAATGTAAAAGTCAACCCTATTTTTTCTTCTTTTATATTCACAACACTTTGGACTTCTTCTTGTGAGAGGTAAAGCAAGGCAACATTTGAGATGACTGAGTACAACAATCTCATGGAGTCGTTACTGAGCTCTCTGAAGTTGATCCAGAACTTTCTGTCCAGCTGTGTCCAACCACCATAAGTTATTGTGTGATGCTTCCTGCCTGCTGTGAGGGGACATCTGCAGGCAGGCAGAGCCGGTGCGGATCAGTGGGCAGAGCCTGGCACGCTGCAGCCTCAAACCCTCAAATCCAGGGGCTGTACGTTCTTACAATATGAGCTCAGTGCTGTCAGCCGCTGTCGAAAAAGGCTATTACCACTCAAAACGCGATGGAAATTTGGGCTGTAAAAGCTGGAACTTTTTACTTTACCAAACTATTTCTCGATGGGCATTGTGATCAGTCCATCCTAAATTAAGAAATACATTGTATAGAGTACAACAAAAAACATATTCATTTGCAAACCTTTCACTATACCATACCATTCTAACGGACTGACTGTGGCATTTTGTAAGAGCGATAGCTAGGAATTATGAAAGTTAAACCAAGCTCATGTTCAACTCACTTTTTTACACCAAAGTCTCAGTCGATGAAGTATGAACAAACTTTACACGGATCTTAATTGATTCTGTTTTCTGGAGCCATGACTCAGCCAGAGTTACGTACTTCAAGACATTAAGTTGGTCTCCGATAACATATTATTTTTAGCATGAAGCATCACAAGGATTGTAGTGAAAACTATTCAAATGACACATACAAATGTAAAATGGTAGTCCTAAAATGGTGCGCTATATTACACGTCTGGGTGTAGCTGGACAGATGGAGGAAAATAGAACAGATAGATGTTTCCACTCAGACTTCTCAACTGCTCTATCAATACAGTTTAGCATTGATGTCTCCTCAAAGTCAACACACACACGGTCAATAAGTCCTCATCACACACCCCTCTATCCTGGCCCTGCTCTCTTCCTCCCCTCTTCATCCTTTCTTCCCCTCCTCCCCCCTCCTTCCTCTGTTGGCAGAATCTGGTCGCCAGCTCAGCTGCGTTGCCACGGCAACAGCAGCCTCCTCCAGCACCTGCTGTCCCCCACTTCCTTTCATCCCTCCGTCGTTCAGCTCCCCGTCGTCACCCTCTCCCCCTTGTCCTCCTCCTCCCCCTCCCTCTGTTCCTCTGACGGCCCTCTGTCGGCCCCTGTTCACCAGCGAGGAAATCCCTTCCTCTGGAGGTAAGAGGCATGCTGTGTCACCCCTTAACACACCTGTTTGTCAGTAAGTGTGTGTTTGTGTCTTCTGTTGGCCCGCTTTAACGACTTTCCTGACCTTCTGTTTTTGTCAGGCGACATTTGCGTTCAGTGTGAAGACTGTGCTGCTGAAAGGGCAGTGAGAGGCAGCCCAACACTAATGACACATCAACATTAGAGACTTTTCTGGATACTTCAAAGGACACTAGGGAGGTGCTGGAATGAGTCGTAACACCTGGAAATAGTTGGCATTTGAACACTTCTGGTTCTCTCAACTCGAGCACAACTGTTTTTGTTTAGAAGCCCGAAATAGGTTCTGTGTTCAACACAAGTAAACGTTTTTTTACGTTGTGTTCTATGACACAAAACACATCAGAAAATACCACACTTGCGAGAATATTTCATAAAAAGAGTGGTTGTTAACAAGTGACTAATTGAGATTTCTAAACGTCTTCACGCCGATCTCAGTCCGTGAAGTCATGATAGAGTTTACTTAAAGCCTATTTCTAGCTTTTTACCTTTGCCGATTGCATTTATGCTTTAACAATTATAAAAGCAATAATAACACAACTTGTAAAAGTGTGTTTAGCATAGATTGTGTTTTCTGCAATATTCGAAAACCCAATAGAAATATCCCATTGATTTTTTTGAAGGGACTTCAGGGTCACTCTACAAAAGTTATTATTAATTATCAAAGCGATAATCCATAATAAAATAGTTGGTGATTCATCTAATAGTGGACGCCTGCTATATTACTTCCGGAGCTCTACTCTTTATAACTGATATATTATCTGACCAATATTCAAAGAAGACTGACCGATCAATAAGAGCAATATTAGGATGCGTTAATGCTTTAAAACTGTAATGTTCATTTTGCAAAGTTCCTCAAATTAGAAAACACTAACGAACGAGAATATATTTATAAATGGTATCATATATGGTTTATCTGAGTGTATACCCAACACATTCATAGTCCCATTTGTCGTAAAGAGAAGCAGAAGACCTTGGTTATAATGATGATAACTGACTTTAGCCTTTTGACCACATTTAGGGTCATTGGATGTTCATTAAATTCTAATCTAATTATTTTCTGGGATTTTCTTCTTGCATGCTTATTACATGTCCTCCCTGTCTTGAAGTAAGAAACATCTCCACACTTCTTGATTGCATCTCTATTTCATCTTGAACAGTAATAGAAATAAGTTACGGTAAATATAACTGATACAATTCACTGGTGGAATCAAACCCTATCTCCCTATACACATTAGGGCTGCACAATATTGAAAAAAACGGACATTGCAATATTCATGTTGCTTACCCTCAAATAAGGGGGTTCATCTGTGAATGAAGAAGAGTGGTGTCTAGAAGGGATCCAAGAGATTAAACGTATTACATTAAACTATAGGAAGCTTCATTGTCATATTAGGGAATTAACATACGTGACCAAATAGGTAATTTAACTTTTTATTCCACAATAAAACCTTTTTTGCGCAAATAGCAGCAAAGCAGTGGACATCTTTTAAACAACATTATAAAAATAAAATTAAGAACAGCTTTATACCAGCTCCTTTATGCCGTTTTGAACATTTTCTCATGGCGTAACACCGGCAAAGGCATCTGAAATAGTTGTTTGCTGTGCATGCAGACTCAGAGCTGCATGTCACTCCACTCAAGTACCCCTGACATGAGAGCCGCGCAAGTTTTCCTTTTGTAGCAAGCAGCAAAATAATAATAATAATATTGCGGTTATTGCCATGACACGGTATATCGTTCAGCCCTATACACATCCCTACTCTTATAACCAGTCTGTCCCCCGCTCTGCCTTTTGCTGAACTCAATAAGAGCTCCACTCAGGAACAGAGGGGTGAGAAGAAGAAAAGAGCATCCGAGAGGGAGGGAGGGGGCTCTGCTGAGAGAGAGAGAGAGAGAGA
>NC_136912.1:67540151-67733694 GCF_949606895.1 Notothenia rossii
CTCACACACACACACACACACACACACACACACACACACACACACACACACACACACACACACACACACACACACACACACACACACACACACACACAAGAAGGGGTTTTGTTAAAATGTCCTTTATCTCAGGGAAGATATTTTTTACCCACCAAGCAATATTAGTTCTAACATTTGTTGTAACTCCTCCTTGCATCCAATGTTGTAACATAACATTTGGTTATGTCCTAATGAGGCTGTAAAGAGCTGATGCTTTTGTGAATTATACTTATTCTAAGTATCAATCATTATAAAATCTGGGTCACATTTATGGTTATTATGTACTGTAGCTGCCGTAAGCCCATAGTTGACTGTAATGAGATTTCATATGAAACACCTTTCATATAAAAATGAAACGTATATATAAACTCCACTTATTAGTGTGGCCCTTATTTGTGAGTGTTGACATTTTATGTATAATGAAATGAATGAATAACTGTAATAGTTTCAGCCTCAGAGATGGGAAAGTGAGGGTGCATGACAGGGTGTGAAACTTTAGAAATTCAGGATTAACTGTGAAACCATTCTTATATCAAATGGATTCTTGTTGCAATACTTGCAGTTTCTAATTTCTTTATCAAGCTCATGGTCCCTAACAAATGCGGTTTGACGAGTGTTTAAAATACGTTTTTATATTTAAAGAAAAGGTATATCAACTGATAATTGCAATAATTCAAACACACAAAGGAAAACCTAAGGAGAAAAAATGTTCATGCTAGACTAGCTTAAAACAACAAAAGCCATTACTATTTTTCATTTATGAATGGCTTCAATAATACAAATAAGTTAAACACATTTTTTTATAATTGGTGGGCTTTTTGTTTCTTAGACTCTATAAATATGTAATATATATATACCGTATATAAGCTATCTGCCTTGAGTTTGATATGACTTCCCTCTACACTAACACTTACACAGCAACCTTTATCTAGTCTAATCCAAGGCTGTGATATCGCACTGTTGGCTGCTATTTGACTAATTAATATGCACCATCGGAGGCCATTAAAACATTCCTTTCATTCCCACGGACCATCTTTATACAAAGATGATTGCCTTTTTTTCCCTCTCAATCTCACTCGGAGTCCAATCATGAAATTCATCTTGGTTTCAAATCATCCATTCATTTACCGCTAATAAAATGGAGATTCTTAAAAGACTAATATCCTGAGGGTGCTGATGAGGACCAATCCTCTCAAAGACGACTTTTATGAAATGTTGAAAGTCTGCATAAATCCCCTGTGTCCTCTCTCGCATTCTTCCTGCCTTTTTTTTTGCTACTTTCATTTTCTGACCGTTCCTCCTATTCTCTACTTTTCAACATGTACATCTTCATTTTAGCTTTCCCTCCACACCATCTTGAACTTTCCTCTCCTCTTTCTATGTTGTCGACGATCTGTTATTTTGTAAAGGCCATGCGATGATTGGCAGCCGCGTGTGCTCTGACTTCTGAGGAATTCTGTCAAACAACCCGTCTTTGTAATTGTAATGAAGGACAGAAAGAAAGACAGCAGGGATTCAAGCTTTTCTCGCAGTCTTGTCACACACTCCTGAGGAAGTTTATCTTTTTTCCGCCCCCTCCCAATTATAGCTGTATTGTGTTATCCCAACTGTCCCTGGAGAGGCAGCGAGTCTGAAGAGGCACAAAGCAGAAAATACATTTGCATGTTTCTCGTATGCCGGTGTATTTTTTTGTCTTTGCTAAAGTAGGTTTCTGGTTTTGCAGCGCACAAACCTGCAAAAAATGTGAGAGCAGAGACACTTCTTTACCTGTATGGATGACACCGCCTACCATCTATAATTACATTTCACTTCATTGTTCAGTTTGAACACACAATTTGCAGAGAGATTCCCTGAAAAGTGGCGGAAATAATTATTCAAATATATTTCAAGAGGGATTTTCTTTCCATCATGTTGAAAGTCACTTTGGACCCCTGCAGATATCACATACTGTAATTGTGGTGTGTGGTGAAGATGAGGCATTGTGGTGATAGTAGCAGCAAAGATAGAGTGACCTCTGTGACTTTGGCTGGTGGTTGCTTCTGGCATGCTGGTTCGCTATGACAGCCGTGACCAGTAACCGCTTGTACTGTAGGTCAGCAGGACAAAAAGCAACCTGAGAATCAAGCAAGCGAACAGATGGGTAACAACCAAACAACCTGTCATCTCAGAATAAGTCGCTTTTTAGTCCTTGCGTTACCACTAGAAGGGCACTCGAAACAATGTGAGAATCCACTCTGCCGTTTGGGAACTTTCGCAAATTAGAATCCATAGGGGATAGATGTGTTTTCTGTCTGCTGGTAAACGACTAGCAGGCAGCAGGCTAACACTTAAACTGGCATTTCCTTGGCTTGTCAGTGTTTTATATTTCAATGCAGCATCTACATGAACTAGTTTAACTGTAACATTACTGTGATGTTAACCTCATTGTCACCATAATGTAGCTGTGATGAAGTGTTTCCCACATATATACACGTATTGACTCACCGGCTCCCATTGATTACACTTTTCTTTTGTCTACTTTCAACCTTTTCTTTTACCTTCCTATTCGATTGGAAAAGTCAAGAAAATGGTGCCGATTCTTTCTTTTCACCAGACATTGGGCGGGGCTGTCATTTTGCAAGGCAGTGATGTAGTGCTGCTCTCATCTATGGGTTCTTTCTTGGCCCATGCTACACTTTTCCACAAAGTTTCAACAAACCAACTGACCAAAGCTAAAAACATTGCTTGGTGGAGGAAATAAGTGTAGTCTCATGCTTAGTTTGCTTGCTCCACATTTAAAATGATTTTGTCCCTTCATTTCACTTTCATTCACATTATAACCATGCTGGAATCATCCTTGCAATGTTACTAGATCTTGAGGATCGTAAAGTGGCGGTACAGATTTGCCAGATTTTTAAACCAGCCAAGGATCTTCCAAGGATCTGTCATTCAATAAATACGTAAGGCCCTGAAACACCAAGCCGATTATCGTTCGTCAGTCAATGTTGGCCCTTAGATTAGCGTCTGTCGGCCAAGTTTTGCGATCAGCTACAATGTTTGGCCCTGCACACAGCACGATTTGACATGTTTAATCTAGCGGCAGAAGCTTGTGTGAAATTGGTGGCTAAATGCAGTTTTGATTTAATGTGCGTATCATAACAACAGCTTCTAAATCAGTTTCTTTTTTTGGAGATGAATATAGCCTGCTGCTAAGGAGAGTTATTTCCTGGAAAGTAGAATGTACGTTATAGTTGGCTGTAGTGTTTGCAGTGTGAACAAATTAGACTTTTGGGCCAAGATGTTGCCAACGTGACACAACTTTGGCTAAGTTGCCGCTAGGTCTTTAATTTTGGTTTAGTGTGTCAGAGACATAATGGTTTTCAAGGTAGTTTAGGAACACCTGCTAACTCTGAGCTCATATCACACACCTGGGAGCACAAACACATTATCATGAAAACATATCTGTTTACTGAACACACACACAAACACAGGTTACACTTCACTGCGGTGGGTGATTGTTCTTCACAGAGAGAGATGGATTCCTCTGTATGTGATGGAGACTTATGTTGACGAATGCTCCACACACACACACACACACACACACACACACACACACACACACACACACACACACACACACACACACACACTCACACACACACGCACTCACAGTGGGAACCATGAAGTGTGACAGTGCAGTCATACACAGAGCCTGATAACAGCCCCAAAGAGACCCCTGCCTCTTCAAAATGTAACTCCAGCAGCTTCCAAACAACACACACGAGCACAAGCGAGACATTTTACACGAGTGAGGTGGGCACTAACAAGCTTCTGTTTGACTAATAACACGCGTGTTCACTTGAGTATGTGCATACATGTTCCGCAGACAGAGACAGAGATTCCCATCTGACAGAGAGCAAATGCTCGTATTAATATTTGAGTTCGTGCTCTGTCCAGGCGTGCTGCTGAAGAGAATGCATAATTGATGTGGAAATGTCCGACTACTTAATCTCTCCACCCTCCCCGCCTCCGTCCGCTGAGTTATGCTTCCATGCTTAGAATATTGGTATCCATCACACCGTGTATTTATTTATGTACATGTTTGTATGTTTATGAAATAATCTCAGGTTTATTCAGATGAGGATCATCTATTACCCGGGCGTCAGTTTCACAGCAGAGTGTTCAGTTTGTGCTGCAGGTGGTTTATGTTCAGTGCATGGATGGATGTGTCCTCTTGTTCAACACAAAGACAGATGTTTGTGTAGCCATAGCATCTGAATGAGCTTTGTTTTCACTCTCTTAATCATTGTGACTTTAAGTGTCTTAGCCTGTTTCTCTTGGAATTTGGCTCAAACTTCCACATACACAAACCCATATAGTAGAAACAGAATATGGTGGTAAAGATCAAGGCCCCTGTGGCCTCAGTAAACAAATTAAAACACTAAAAAGGTCAAAGTATACCTTCAAAGTCTTCACTAAATATATTAAAGGAGTCTGGACGAACATACTGTAGATGTATATTTGTGTACATTGGTTGGCGGAGGCAGTAATTGTAGTTTTGCTAAAGCCAATCGATAGTGACTGCCATATGTTGTAGTTGTTAATAATTCTCATTTCATGGCGGTTTCAAGGACCTTCAACTGAAAAGGAAAATGTATGAAATGTTTTTAAGAACACACACAGGTGAAATGAAATTGGTGAAATGCTTCTGAAAATGAGATGTTCACTAGTCTTACCACTACATGACCAATGGCACGCAAAAAGCAAGAAGCAATTGTTAAAACCAGGATTCATTTAGATTTCCAACACCTAACATAACTTTGGTTGGACCAATATTGCAATTATATTTTTTACCTAATATATTTGTATCTCTGTTGACAAAATATGTACGACTCCATTGTTGCTCCATTACATGAACTGCTCGTAAACTATTGATTATACAGTCATTTTGTTCAGAACAGCTCATTTCCTGTTTCTTATCAGCTGCTGAGATGCACAAATAGAAACAGAGAAGATGTCTTTTCAGCAGGGTTTTTCTGTAATGTGTCTCTATTTTTATTTGCTGTCAGGTACAAGCCCGCTGGACAGTCCTCGCAACTTCTCCCCGAACACGGCCGGACACTTCTCCTTTGTTCCTGCACGAAGGTGAGCTTTACAGAAACACACTGAAAATAAGATCTGGAGCTTTTCTGTTTTTTTACAAACTCAGTATCAGTAAGATCATTAATACATCACAAGCAGCAGGTAGCATCACTGTTCAACATGATTAACAGTGTGGATAATAGTCATTTGTGGGAAAATAAAGCAGCATTATATAACAGGGAGTGTACACATCGAAGAACAGACCAGTTGTGCTTCAGCTTTTATCCTCAATATCTTTTTAAGGCTGTGAAACGGCTCAGTGGCCCCGGCGCTTTGAGAGCCGCGTTGTTGCTGCTGCTGCTGATGATGATAGTGTGTGAGCTGATGAGGAGCCAGATGATCACTGTGGGGCTGTCACTCAAACCCAGATTAATAAACCTCTTATCTGTCTGGGCTCTCAGAATAGATCGTAATTACTGAGAGGGAAGGAGGGAGTAAGAGTGTGTGCCATGTGTGTGTGCGAGCATTCATGCATGTTTCATTGACAGAAAGTTGCATGCATGTTTAAGCATTTGTGAAATCCAAGATAAGAAGATGTCATATCAAACTTTGGTAAGATGTAATGAAATCCTTAGCAAGCCTGCCTCTTTAATCTTCATTAAGATGATGATGTTTCCATGGTAACACACCTTTCCTGATGTACTAGACCCCCCAGGGTATTTCCATGACAACACATCACATATGGCAGCAGTGCAGCGGCCAAAAAGAGCATTAACGTTGATTTGAATTGAAAATCCCTCGGTCCGAGTGCTGACCTCAGTGCTGCAGACGCAACAGGGACACCATGTGGTGGGGTCGGATATGGCAGGTCAACGATAGGAGGGTTTTACAAATTCCTCTTTCAAAAATGTTTCCCTTGGGGAAACGTTTTCAGACTATTTTAAATTAATTCATGCCACTTTTATTTTGTTTGATACAGGCAAGAGATACAAATTAGGCCACCACCATATGATGAGATGGTAATATCATCTTACAAAATAAACAACAATAATGACTCTTAAACTGTTAAAGCCTGACATAAGAACATCTTTAAACTACATAAATATGCACATTATTCTAATGTCTTTTTAATTATATTTTCTTTTTATTATATTTGTTCTTATATTTTTCTGCTAGCAATATATTTGGTTTAGCACTTTATCCTTATAATGTGGGACAGGTCTGGAAGATAAACTGTGTCAAATAAAACAATGTTATTCCATAAATTCTTCAAAATCGTATTTTCTTCGTATATAAATATTTAATTTTGATCTAGTGGTGGGCAGAGGGGATGGGACTGTGTGTGTGTGTGTGTGTGTGTGTGTGTGTGTGTGTGTGTGTGTGTGTGTGTGTGTGTGTGTGTGTGTGTGTGTGTGTGTGTGTGTGTGTGTGTGTGTGTGTGTGTGTGTGTGTGTGTGTGTGTGTGTGTGTGTGTGTGTGTGTGTGTGTGTGTGTGTGTGTGTGTGTGTGTGTGTGTGTGTGTGTGTGTGTGTGTGTAGCTTTAACAGTGACAGCTGCTAACAGCTTTAAATGGAAAACCCTGTCTTGTCTCCCTCACAGTCACGGACACAGGGCTGACAGGTAACCTCTCAGTTTTGACCTCTGACTTTTTTGCTCCCTCCTTCTGCCGTCACCTTCCTGCCCTCCTCCGTCCTGCATGGCTGAGCACATCAGAAAGTCCCCTGCAGGGTCTCCTCTTCAACCGCTGAGACATACGCTTCTGCTGTGCCATAGAGCTCCATTATTATGTATTATCATCAGAAAACTATTTTAAAAAACAACAGTTAGCTTGGTGACTGGTCTTTGCATTACCAGGTGTACCACTAAAACTCACTGGAGCACCAAATGTGGATTCATCCGCTGCTGGAAAAAGTCCCCAAAAGATGCTCTATTTCCCCTCCTGTTTCTTTTATCCAAAACTACAGTGAGCAGCCGTTTAGAGAAAATACTGAGTATTTCAAAGAAAACTATATATTTGTGATTTTTCAAGACCTACCGACAGTGGCACTCAATTGGCTTGGAGCAACAGGAAGTGTTAAATGATGGAGTGACACATTCTGGTTTTGAGAATGACACAAATACAGAAGAACAGCCGGCCTACATTTGACAAAATCAAACCCTGAAGAGGTTTGGAAAGTGTTGAAAGCAGCTGTGGGTATGGAGCAGAATTGTGAACTCCCTCATGCTTCACATCATGTCTGCAGAGTCTCCTCCTCATGGCTTCGCCTGCACTTCTTGAGACCATGTTATCCTTGTGTTTGCACTTTTCCTCCTTGACCTGAAACACTTTATCTTTCTATATGTGCGGCTGCATTTCCTTGATATGGAGGTTTCGGGAAATGTGTTTACATGTTTGTTTTTTTAAAGCGTGTGATGTCTTCATTTCTTTGTCCATCTCCTTCCCTCCCTCAGGACGGATGGCAGACGCTGGTCTCTGGCCTCGCTGCCTTCCTCTGGCTATGGCACCAACACACCCAGCTCCACCGTCTCGGTAAATATATCTGTCACTTTTCTATGTCTCTGCATGTGTTGTAGAGCATCTTTGGAGCCCACAGATCCTCCCTCCTCTGTGATACCATCGCTTGTTTCCCACCTTCCTCTTTCTTGCTTCCTCCTTTCTAAAGCCCTTAAGCGTACTTCTTCTCCCTTCACTGTTTCTCCTCTTTTCCCTTCTATCACTATCAGGGACACATCATACGTCCCTCTGCTCTAATCCTTCTTCCTCTCCTTTACCTTCTGCCGGTCCTTCATCTCCCTGCTTAATACCCCAGAGCGCGGCTGCTCTGCGCCTGCTGCCTGCAGAATGAGACTCAGCGTGCTTCAAAGGCAGCGAGCCGAGTTATCTGGCTGTTGGAGCTCTTAACATGAGATCCAGACTGCTAGCAGGCCTGCTAGCTCACTGTTTGTTAGTAAATGACTTGTTAGATGAAAAGGACATCCCTCAGTGCCCAGTAATGACTGATTTGAAGGTTGAAAAACTTCTCCACATGTGGGTTCAAATTGAGATCAAATGTAGTTTGAACTACTATTTAAAAACCAGTCTAATGACTGAATATCTTGGACATACTTCACTTTAAAATAGAGTCATTTGAATGCTGTTGGATTAGGCCGTATGTACCAAAGATTTGTAATAAAAACGTTTAAAAATGTTAACACGATTATTGCATGAGCTGCATGTAGTCCAAATAAAAGCAAGAGTCAAAGTGACTTTCATCATCTCGTTCTCAACACACCAGCACATTTTAAGTGACTGGTTTGGAGGCACTGTTGTTAAATTTTGCTCTCTTTATAGCGTCATTATAAATCAATGTGATTATATTTTAATCCAGTCACACAAAACAGTAAAGTGACAGAAATAGAGATTCATACTTTTCTATTTTAAGATCTGAGGATATGTGTGATCTAAAACAAATCTTCAGAATCAAGTTAAATATGACATGTTTATTATCTGGACTAATATTTTAACATTCATTGTCTAATGTGGCTACAGTAGCATACCAACACAGGAAGACAGGTCTCTCTGATTAATTCTTTATCTAGAACTCAATACAAGTCAATTGTCATCCATTACATGTTACTTGTTAGACGCTTTTATCCAAAGCGACGTACATACTCAATACTGTGGCCAATCCACACAGGAGCAATTTGGGCTGAAGTGTGTTGCCCAGGGACACAACGACATGCTGACTACAGTGGGGTTTGAACCGGTGCCCCCCTGATCCGAACACCAACACACTAATCCACTGCGCCACAGCCTCCCATCCATTACTCCTTTGGCTTCAGATCATATTTAAAAGTCAAACGTGTTTTGAGTTTTTTGAAAGCTAGGCCCCGCTTTTGGAGACTCCACACCAAAGACCCTGACCCAGCAGTAGCTCCAGGGCTGAATGCTCCCTGCTTGCCCTGTGTTCTCCTCTCCTCTCCATCCTGCCCCGCAGTAGCTCCAGCGCTGGTTGTAATCTGTGCTCCCTCTGTGCTCCTCCTCTCACAGTCCTCCTGTTCATCTCAGGAGAAGCTGCACCAGCTGCCCTTCCAGCCCACTCCGGACGAGCTGCACTTCCTCACCAAACACTTCAGCTCCGAGAGCATCACGGACGAGGAGGGGCGCCGCTCCCCAAATATGAGACCGCGCTCCCGCAGCCTCAGGTAGGAGCTGCGTTACCAGTTTACAATCTAACCACAAACACTGAGCAAAGTCCTGCCTGCAGCGAGCAGAGGTCACCACAGCTGAAAGTGGAAACACATGTGGAATGGCCATTAAGATTCTCTTATAATAAGAATCAAAAGTGCTTCATTGATCCCTGCGGGGGTTTAAGGGTACGTTACTGTTGCTCCATTGTAGAATAAAAACATGTAATCAGTGAGAGGAAATGTATAACAACATTAAACTATTCATATAATAACAGAGCCAGCCAGCTAACCAATCAGAGCAGACTGGGCTCTGGTTTCAGACAGAGGGTGAAAAGAGGTGCTGCAGCACAGGCAGTATGAGAAAAATAAAGAGCTTTCAAAAAACTATTAAATAAAGAAATGTAACATACGATTCATTTTTTAACGGCAGGAGTAGCATAAGTGATGATTTTACTTGATTAACTGTGTCATGCATTATGAATATGATTAAAGCCAGGTTTAAGCAGAGTATTGCACAGTTAAGTGTTTGCACAAGTTATTCTATGGTTAGACAGTATTGCAGAGTTGAGCTATGAATACATGTAGTGGTTATAGATGCTAACAGGGGTGAAATAAGTCCAGGGGGTCGGTCTGTTGCCTCAGTGCGTTTGATATTTGAGGGAGGAGTTGAAAAGTTGAATGGCCACTGGCAGGAAAGATTTCACTGAAGAATGAGTCCTGCACTGAATTTGCTCCTGAGCTTGACCAGCATTCATAAGGTGGGTAGGAGGCCACGGCTAAACGTTCTGATTCACATCTTGCACCATACAAGTTTGTTGTTTTGCTGCATTGCAATATTGAAGAGACAGAACATACAATGTACAGAAGCCCAGTATTAGTGTGTCAGTGTTGGTCTTATGAGTTTTGTTTGGAAGTGCTTGACTCTGTGATTACTTTGTGCATGAGTTAAACCTTGAACTGCAAGTCAAGACAGCAAAAGACATCCAAAGTAGAAAGTTATCACCCTCTTCATTTCATATTGACTACCAAACCAAATCACTCCTGAGCTGGCCTGTCTTCAGAGGACATTATAGAAATAACCTTATTATTGTATTTATTCAGAGCACTCAGTGGACTAGCCTAATCCTGCAACTCAGGTCTTTAACATCTCCAGTTCATTGCAAGCATAATCTTTTACATTAGTTTGTAATATTCTTTCCTCTTCATGTTTCTAAATGTACTTGACAAAACATGAGAAACATCTCATATTAAAATGCACTCAACACCACTACACACTACAGCCTCAATAACAAACATATGTATGTAAAAATCAATCAATATCTCTGCCAAGGTCAATCTAAATTGACCAACAATGGCAGAATGTATGGCAAAACAGTAATATTGGTCTGCATTACCTTTAACAAGTTGACATGATAAAGTAGTATATAGCTGCTGCCATACAAAACCTGGCTTGTATATTCTTTTTAAATGTGCCACATGAGTTATTCACTTATCCAAATGATACAAATGATGGCCAAGACATTGACATTAACACCAAACATGAAAGATAACTGGACTCGTGCTTAACCAACTTTAGTGTTTGAAGGCTGAATATGAACAAATAAGTGACCAGTTGCCTTACACACAGGCCTCGATGCCCTTAGTTGTGTGCGTGTTCGTGTGTATGTGTCAGATTCCAGAAAGGTCATACTCTCCCCTCTGATGTGTGAGCGAGGAGAAAGTGCACTGTCTATATCACTGACACTCACCTGTGGATCTGTCTGTCCTTCAGTTGTTTCTCTCCGTCCGTCTCCAGCTCAAATGTCTTCATGTTCTCTACGATTCTCCGTCTGTGTGTAGATTGACTTCACCCTCTCCTTTCACCACTGTGTATTTCACCCTTCCTTCCTTACACTTTTCTTTATTCTCATCTTTGTTTTCTCTCCTCACCCACACTTGGTGTCTCACCTCCATCTCTTGCTCTGCAGCTTCCCCCCCCCCCCCCCATCTTTATCTGGATTTATTTACCGCGAGATATTGGATTCTTTCATCCTCCGAGATGAAAGAAGGCGAGACTGAGTCGCATGGTGTGTATCTGATTAGAGTCCCACTGTGTTTGAAGATTGATACCAGGCTCTCAGTATGTGAGTGTGTGTGTTTAAATAAGTGCCATCTCACGTAATCCACCCTCACCCTGTGTCCTTAAATAACTTCCCTGGGCAATAGAACACAATTAGAAAACCATAAAATGAGATGTTGAGAAAAATTAGAGAACAGGAAACTTAAAAAGGACCTATTGTGCTTTTTCGGGTCTTCCCTCTCCTCTACTGTGTTTCTCCCCCGCACACTCACTATGTTACTCTCGTGCTTCTATTGGCTAGCGCTACAACACATAGTACATGATTAATTTTAGGTTAAGAGACAGGACATCTGTAAGTGGTTGACCAATCACAACAGAGCCTGCCAGATAACCAATCAGAGCAGACTGGGCTCTGGTTTCAGACAGAGGGTGAAAAGAGATGCTGCAACACAGGCAGTATGAGAAACATAGATAACTTTTTGAACATTAAAGCATGAAGACATGTCCCAGTTGAGGCACAAAATGCAAACATGAAACCTGAAAATGAGCATAATAGGGACCCTTTAAAAATATTTAAGCTTTTGTCAGATATACAATGAAAGCTCACAAAACAATGCTTTAATTACTCCGAGGAAGTTTATAAACTTGGAGGTGACTTTGAAAGTGTTTCGGCTGCGGGCCCTCATGTGCACGGTGGATGAGCCTCAGCGGAAAGCCTGACATCATATTAGTCCTCCAGCAGTGAGTGTCATTAAAAAGCTCTTAGTGAGCCGTCTGCAAACGGTCTGCAAGTGCAGATAAATAACCAACAGGGGCAGACTGAGGATTAGGGGTCGGGTTCTATTAACCAGCTCACTTTTGGATCCAGTTCCGAGTTGATAGAATCCCCTAATGAGGATACTAGTGCGAGGAAAATGTAGTGAAGAGGATGACGTGAGTGACTGAGAGGAGAGGAGATGGTGATTGGACCCAGGGGGAGGAACAAGTGTGTCTCTGTATAAGAGAGAGGGAACAAATGAAAATGAGCTGCAGAGCACAATTATATGCTAATTTTACGACTCCGGCGTGAGTGATGGCAGTCACCCTTTTTTATCATTTTACACTTTCTCCCTAATTTGTATTCTCCCCATCTCATCCTCGTTGAGTTAAGTTTCTACAGTGTATCTATCACCTCTTATCATTCCCTTATCTCTCCGTCTGTCCACCATCCACCATACTCTTTAGATCCCCATGCATCCATCATTCATGAGCCATGAACTGTTACAGGCTGAAGCACCCCATTGACTTCCTGTCTTGAAAACCACTTTCCCTATTCTATCATACATATCAGTAATCTTAGACAAAACAAACCCGAAGCGGTAATTCTAGTTTCTGTTTTATATTAAAGAGGCCCTATTATGTTTTGGGGGGTTTTGCATGTGAATGGGCTGCAAAGGGTAAAATCCCAGAGTTCCCTAAAGAGGGGGTTTCTCTGAGACACACACCACCCCCCCTTTTTGGAAACACATCATGGACTCCTTTGTTTACTATTAACATAGTGACTCCACTATATAACACTCACATTTCTATTGGCTAGCGCTCCAACACATTGTACATGGGGCTTAGGGGGATCTCTAAGCGGTTGACAAATCACAACAGAGCTGGCAAGCTAACCGATCAGAGCAGAGAAGGCTCTGGTTTCAGATAGAGGGTGAAAAGAAGTGCTGCAGCACAGGCAGTATGAGAAAAATAAAGAGCTGTTTGAACATTAAAGCATATTCCACCGCTTTGTGGTTTTAGGAGATGTTACATAGATGTCTTTAAAGATTTCTATGGTGTACACATGCAATCACAGTACTCATTACATTCCCACATACACACACACACACACACACACACACACACACACACACACACACACACACACACACACAAACACACACACACACACACACACACACACACACACACATACACACACACACACACAAACACACACACACACACATACACACATACACACACACACAAACACACACACACACACACACACACATACACACACATACCCACACACACACACACACACACACACACACACGTAAACACACACACACGTAAACACACACACACACACACACACACACACACACACACACACACACACACACACACACACACACACACACACACACACACACACACACACACACACACACACACACACACACACACACAGTCACACACCTCATCCCCATTCTAGCCGGCTCTCTGTCACGCTCAATTAGGCCTCTCATTTCCCAAGTCGCCCGCCTCAGTTCTGAAGCATCAATGTTATTTTTCTCTCTCACACACACACACACACACACACAGCAGCCTCTCCCCCCTCCTCACCTCTTCCTCCCACCCGCCTCACCGTCACCATCTTATTGGCTGTCTCGACTGATTTACTTCAATTAGCCTCCCTTCCAATAAGCTCTTTTGCATTTTGAATGCCTTTTGTCACAGGTGACATCACCACTTAGCTAGGGGAAGAAAAGGAAGACGCCTTTCCAACAATGTTTTAATTATCCAATTTTATAAAACACCCTGGGTTTGCGATTGTGAATCTTTTATTCTATTTCGTTAATATTTCCGTTTTTTCTCACACTTTTTAACTTGTTGCCCCACACTAAAACAAAAGTACTCTTCACAACTTCCTCCCAAGCCTCGTTTCCAAGGTCGTTTCTCAAAATAATGACGAAGACATTTTTTCCAGGGATTGCCGCGGGGCAATTTTTATTTCCCATTACAGTAGAAATATAGCCGTTTTCTAATTAGCCTTTGTCTGGGTTTCTCGTGTTATTCATCCTGGGGATTCACTCCGACCTCCGCTGCAGCTGGCTCTGTACAGGAGCTTTATTTTAATAAAACAGGCTCTCAGCTACGAGCAGACGAGGAGAATAACACAGACAGGAGGAGAAGATATTCTGTGGAAATTAAACAGAATGTACATAACAGCCTCTGGCACTGAATCCATCTCTGTCAAGGCTAACCTTTAATTACTGAGCCCGGTGGCAGAGCACGCTGCCAGGGCTTTTGATCGATTTTTATTTTTCAAGTAACACGAACATGAAAGGAGAGTTTGAAAGTCGAGGGCCTCAGAGCTCCCAGTGATGGACGTCCATCAGAAAAAGGTTGAGTGTGTGTGGGCGCGCATAGTTGAGCTGTGCTTAGTTGAAAAGGTCAGTCAACAAAAAATTTGAAAAAGCTACTATCTCTTTTACCTTTAGAGTGACGTTCTTAGTTTATTTTTGTAACAGGAAATATTGTTTTCATTTCGAAAGCTTCTAGTATGGTGACCGACAGGAGCAAACACCATTCCATCGCTTTCACAGTTATAAACGCTGCGCATGTTTCATGAAGTTGATACAGACTTTTCTGTATTTGCATGTGTTTTGACACATTTGTTAAAAAAAAGTATTTGCATACATTTTGAAACTGCAGCGCGTTTCTCCGAATAGAAGGGTTTGGGGTTGTTGTAGCACGTTTGCACCTGTCGGCCACCGTATGTTAGGGCTGTGCTTTCGATCGATGTAGGATTAGCTACTGACAATTCAAACTCAACACTTCCTTTCTAATTTCACGTTAAAATCTTACCAAAAAAAAGGGAATTTCTCTCTTGAGCTTCTGTAATTGTTCAGTTTAATTGTCAAGGCAGAAACTCATAATCAAAACCACTTTCATTTTCGAGTTTTTCTTCAATATTTGGTATAACTTAAACTTTATTCTCCCCAATTAGAAACACACAGATTAAACAAAAAATGTTTTGAGGTGGAACATATTTGTGACTCTTTAATAATTTAACTGTAATTATCAATGCTGTTATCACCACAAACTAAATTATATTAACTACCTTTTAATTATTGTGTTTAGAAGCACATCATTCAAAACCTGGACAAAATAAACCAAAACTATTATTATTTTTATATTTATCGCTGATATATTTTTGATTTTATTAACCCCTGTGAATCTGTGCTATCTTGTTTTTCACTCTTACCCTGTTGCTGTTTAAACAATTGAATTTCCCCACGGGGATTAATAAAGGTCCATCTTATCTTATCTTATCTTATGTCAAGATGCCATCAAAGGACCTTTATCCAGAAGTATATAATATAAACAAAATCAAGCTCCCAACAAAGCAGGTGAAAACAAAAGAATAATGTGAGCTCAGCTACGTACTGTACACCTGTGTGTGTGGTAACTTGTCACAGTATGTGTAGGCGTGATGATAAACTGCCTCCATGAGGTTTGCCTCGTATGTCACTTTCAGGCTTCTCTCATTCCTATTAGGCTGGTAATTGGACTGTGAGCTGCCGATGGATGACTCAAAGCATTACCTCATCGTACCGGTCACGTGTGTGTGTGTGTGTGCATGCTTGTATGTTTCTGTTTTTGTGTGTACCGATGACTCATACTAGTAAAGACATCTGGAGACAAAACATTCTACTTTTACCCGCACCTCTTAATCTTAATTTGTGTGACTCTTTAGGAATGCCTGTAAAATACATTTGACCTTGAAAGATTTAAAAAATAAATGGAGACTAGAATTTGGCACACAATGATTTATTAACATGAAGATTATTGCTATGCTTACAAAACGTTGAAATTGCAACTGCAATATTTAGAAATAAATATTTACAGTCATAAATGGATAGAATGAATAATACAGCAGGCTAACAAAGCTTGAAATTGTCTGGAATTAAATTTCTCTCCCATGACATACACATACACACACACACACACACACACACACACACACACACACACACACACACACACACACACACACACACACACACACACACACACACACACAGCCACTTCCTGTCACTTTCTGTCACCTGTCGTCATCCCCTTTTCTCCTGAAAGTGAGACATAGAAAGGTCAAGGATATTGCTGGTGTCGCTATAGAATAAGGAAAAAGATGAGTCCCAGGAGGAGGGAAATAGAGAGGAGATGAAGTCCACTGTGTAGAAAACTGATGGATTGATATTCTGTTGGAGCGGGTATAGACTGAAGGAGACATCACTGTCAGTCTGCCCGGTCATGAAACCCCCCTGAGAACTGATGGACCCTCACTGCAGTTGAGTTGTGGACAACCTTGGTTTATTACTGACAGCTACACACACACACACACACACACACACATTCACACACATGCTATCCGGGGTCCAGTGGTCTCCCGAGGCCTTACCTTTGTGCCGTTCTGTGTGTGTGCAGCCATGTGAGTCCAGAGGTTGCCATGGTCCTCTGGTTTACACCGCTGAAGGCACACATATGATAAAGACCCCGAGGTCCCGTTAGGGCGTGGGTCCACCATCCAGCTCTTATTCCCACTGTGCCCGGGTGACCTGACAATCCTGAGTGTCTCATGTATTCTGGTCAGCACTACCTCCTGTAGGAGAAGATTTATCCTTCAGAAGAACTAGGGCTTATTATCTCAAGTGTAATTACAATTAGTGTAAATGCTACAATATGCATAGATAGCTGTTGCCAACTTTAGATTTTGGCCGGCGCCATCTTTGTTTTCTGCCACCACAAGACTACAATATTTAGACATGAGGGTAGAGCATGGGAGGGACATGCATTGCTATGCCTCTATCCTGATTGACAGGCCGTGGTGTTGGCGGTTGTATTTTATACAGTCTATAGCTGTGAGCATTTTTGTCAAGATTGTTTCATATATAACATTCTTAGGGAACTCAGGAGGTAAAAATATTAGGAATTTCTCCAAAAAGTCAGTAAAAAATAATAGTTATGCACAAAATAGAAGAAGAACAATTATGTTTTTTTCTTTAGTCATTTGTCAATTTATATGAATTGGGACACCAGTAGAGTACTGTAGGTATAAGATTTTCCAATATGGCACCCCTTTCATTACATAAAAGTTAACATTAAAACAGTTCTTCAGATTTCTGAACCCATAGAGCTTAAGAGTTGTTCTCTGGCTGAGTTTCTCCCCCCAGGCACAATTCAATATATAGTATAATACACCTTTCTACACAGGCCTATTGGCAAAACCGGGATCAAATATAATTGTGAAAGTTCAGCTTTGATGATGTGGTGATTGTTTCTCATGATGAGCTGCTTTCATTTTATATTTTAAATTATATAATAACAGACTTGCCATATTCCAACTGGAATGACTCCACTCACCTGTGTTATTGTGTATGTTTCCAGCCCCGGGCGTTCACCTATCTCCTTCGACCATGAGATCGTGATGATGAACCATGTGTACAAGGAGAGGTTTCCCAAGGTTTGTACTAGGAGACACACTTCCAGTACACAATTAAGTCTTTTTTCATGAAAAAAATAAACATTACAGTATTGTTCTATAACTGATCACTTGTACTTTTAAAGGTCTCAATTAAAAAAAAAAGTCTAGCTTTTAGGTATATATATTTTTTATGTTTAAAAAGGACAGTTTCAAATATTTAGTTGGAAGAGATTTTCTTTATTAACCTGTGCACATGACGTTTGTTGTCACTGTAGTCTCTCCATATGTCTGGATTGCGCGTATCTCTACTGTGACTCATCCTTGTCCCCCCCTTTAATTGCCTACCCCCCTCCCCTCAGGCGACGGCTCAAATGGAGGAGCGTCTGGCTGAGCTGCTCTTCTCCTCGACCCCCGATAAGGTCTGCCCGCTGGCCGACGGGGTCCTGAGCTTCATCCACCATCAGCTGATAGAGCTGTCCAGAGACTGCCTGGAGAAAAGCAGAGAGGGCCTCATCACCTCCCGGTACTTCTACGAGCTGCAGGAAAACCTGGAGAAGCTGCTGCAAGACGTAAGTCCAGAAACATTCACTGCCCTGCACTCAGATACCTTTGTTTTAAGAAGGCAAAGAGTATTTCAAAGTTGACGTTAATGGATAAAGAAACCGTATCCTATTTGAACAATTACCATAAACTCACTTGAAACTTGATTGCATTCCTACTGGCTTTCTAGATCCAAAACGTTTAATATCCTTTGCATAAAAAAAGAAAATATATTTATTAGAGAAAATGAAGATAAATGTTTTATATCAAATGAATTACTCGAGGAGAAAACACTCTTATTTGATATATAATATGTAGTTTATTTATTTATTTTTAATAGCTAAATGTCAAGGTAAGCTTATTTATGAAACACCATTGCAACACAAAGGCAATAAGAAGGGCTTTACCTGAGCCATTAAAACAACATTTAAAAGACAAACTCAGTAAGAGGAAGTGGAAAGAATTCAATAAAAACATCTGCAGCTATAATTGATTTTATTTTAAGTTGAACCATTACCAATAAAGCAGGCTTTGGGTTATTAAAGTATGTCTGAAAGCCAATGCTATGAAGAAAGTGCTTAATACTCTGCTTCAATAACAAAACTGTTTGGCTGTTTACAAAATCACTCCCTCCTTCTCTCATCCCATCTTCCATCTACAACACTCACTCAATAAATCCTTTCTCATAGCAGAACATTGACATTTTAGATATTAACGACTCAGCCTCATCTTGGCGTCATCACTAACAGATGAAGATGTTAGATGACGAATTTCCAAATCTATTATAGGCAGAGCATTGTGTCCTTGCTGCAGATGCTTTTCATGGTGCATAAAGCATTCATTTTAAAGTAGAATTTGTTTTATAATATTTAACAGCCCCTGCAGTTCTCTAATTATTTCCTAGAAATAACTTGTAATTGACGGGCAGGTACCTGGAAAGGATTATGCAAATTGGTAGACTTCCAATTAATTAATTCCAATGAACTGCTGATATAACCACTTGTATTCAGTGCAGGTTAGCTGAACCTAAAGTACAAACAGACAATATAAAGAATAGCTTTCACTAATAAATCAATAATGACTTGGGTTCAAATGAAACATCTGCTTTAAAACTCAATACAACTAACTGACCGTGATAACTGCCTCAAACCAATCTATTCAGTGGCAAACTCCCTAGAATATTATTATACCGACCCCTATAATAAAAATTCCAAATGCCGCTGTGTGAAAAGTCCGTCCTGGATGAAGACATCATGACTATGGCAGCCTCCCGGTCACACTCAGTTAATCGTGGAACAACTCACGGCGCGACGCGCTTCTTCGTTCACCCATCATAGTTACAACTGTCAGCGCCTTGTGATGTCATACGACTGGACGGCACACACAACTCCCTCAGCTATATCACATTCCTACACACACTCACACACACACACGTTTTGTTTATTATACCTCTGTTTTGCTAATTACAGCTTGACACGTTTTTACGGACAGTTTTTGTGTTTCTTTGTGTGTGAATGCAGACATTTATTTACATGTGTGTGTCCGTGGTGACATCTCTATTAGCTCAGTGTTCCAATGCCTGGGGGGGGGGCGACATTATGACTCCCACCGGCCTCTTATTGACCTTCTGTTCTACTGGGACACACACACACACAAACTATCCCTCCATCATTGAGACACACACACACATATATGTATGCAGGCCAACACGCACACACACACACATCCTACCCGATTTTAATTTCACACTCCAGCAGTCACCGTGGGCTGACAGATGACTCTCTCAGACGAACAGGAGGGGTAAGGGAGGTGCAGTCGGAGGGATTTTTTGGGGATGGGCGGGGTTTCAAGGGGATTCCGCTGTTTCTGATTGGCCCGTGGGCTTGCAGGGAGGTGGATGTGGAAGCCTGTTCGAATGCTTTTGGAGGGTGTGAGGAACTGGACTCGAGCACATCTGGAGTAGACGCTGAAGCTGCAATGCGGGGTGGATGATGACATCATCAATTAGGCGGCCTTGTGCTTTTTTTGTTGCCGTGTGGCACAGCAGCAGGTGGACAGAGGACAGTATGGAGCTGTAAGCAGGTGGACGGAGGTTTGAAAACAGCCTCTGTGCTTGCGTCGTCTATGGGAATTCCTCGTTTTTTTGTGGCTTTTCGGCAGAAGCATGTCTTGCATCTCGTGTCAGAGGAGGCTGGAGGAGGAGGAGGAGGAGGAGTTTATGCTGGAGGATGTGTTGATGAGGAGCAAGTGGAAGGTGGTCACTCACAGCTGGGAGGAGGAGGAGGAGGAGGAGGAGGAAGAAGATGCAGAAGCAGACTTTACAGTTGAGTCCATCTCGGTTTGATTCTATCAAGCTTTATCGGCACTACGGTCTTGTTGACGTTGATGAGAAGCCTTGTCGCTTCTCAGTTGGAATGCTGTTTAATAAAAAGTTAGAGCATACCAACTCACGCAAACTTTGAAATCACTCTCTGCTCAGCTTTGGTTCTGCTTTTGGTGGCTTTATTTGATGCCTCTTGAGTTGATAGTTCACGTTTTAGTTTTCAGTCGGTTGTAACTTTGTGTCGGATATTTTGTATAATTTTTTGGTTGAAACTAAATCAGCTTCTTTCAGCTTGTTTTGTAATACTGGTGACCGCATTTGAAATATTCCAAAAGATAATTAAGTGTGTTTCAGAGGTCGATGACGAATACATTAATTATTCAATCTTTTTGTAATCAGTCAACTACTGTGGGTGTTTTTTGTCTGTAGCTGGTTAATAATTCAGACTTCTTAATGAGTCATCAGGCGATGTTCTACTGGTGGATCTGACAGTGTGATGTATACTTTTGGATCAGTTAATAATGAAGAAGTAAATGGGCAAAAAGCCTTTTAGAATATACTGAAAAAACGTGTACTTTACTACATTTAGTGCCTTTAGATGATCTGCAACTGTCATTAGGATTTATGAATGGTGCCTTCACTGCTTGGTTGTGACATCTGTTGGTCATCCAGATGTTTTCGTCATCAGATCAACCCTTCCATATCTGGACAGTGATCTAAAGTCTTTTAGGCTGGTGTTGCTTAAAGGGGCAGTTCACCAAGTGACAATGAAGATACTCTTGGTTTCCTCCAGGGGTTATAATATGGACATCTATTTTACATTTAAAAAATGTAACTGTATATATCATAGTATATAAGATCAAATAGATATGTTATCTGAGCATTACATTAACCAACCATTCATTTAAGTAATAACCCTCAATCTAATAATCCTTTAGATGCAGACACACAGAGATTTTGTAACAAACACACACATTGCTGTATAAACAGTGAAAGAAAAGAGTCTCTTGACACATTAAAACCATTTACTGTCACATATTGATAACCTTGGCTCAATTCCCTATGGTTCTGAATTAGCAGTCAGATAATGGAAGTTAATTGAATTTATTTTATGGAGGAAAAACATCAATTCTAACCATGTTTCTTAGGCTCTCTGTTTGTAACCCTGAAGTGTTCCTGTTGTGACAATGCTAAACGAACAGGACTCACACATCGTTGTCCAAGATCACTTATCAGGTGCTTTAGTTGTAAGAAATGTCCGTTTTTATCTGTCCACTACTTCTGCTCCTGACATGCCTCTGTCCTTTGCCTTTGTCCTGCTTCCTTATCCTTTTTCTTTATTCATCCATTTCTTTTTCCTCTCCTCATGTCATGACCCCATTACAGAGCTCGCAGGAGGCCTCCTCACCTCTCCTCCTTTTGTCCTCCTCTGCTCCTGCTCTCATCTTTAATCTCTCCTTCACCCCATCTCCTCCGTCCCTCTCTTCTCACCACAGCACGTCTTCTCTTCATCTACCCTCATCCATCCTTGTCACAGGGGGGCCATAGTGACCTGCCTGGCGGTCACTATGGCAACCTGCATCCAGGCCATCCCTTGCTGGAACCCCAGGGAGACCCTGTTAGACCCCTATGGGTCACCTGAGGGCGAGGGAGAGGCAGATTGCAAACTCAGCTCTGGTGATCTGTCACTGCGATATGTTGATGGTTCACTCTGGATCCTCACCCTCACCCTCAGCATGTTTATCACACACAGCTGAAAACATCTGGCTTTAATTGGCTCTTAGATGGACTCAGGTGGAAACATCACCTGCTTGGAGAAAGTGATGAGTGCTCCTGGGTGTGCTCCATAATAGGTGACGTCACCTCGGGGATGAGAGTAGCCTGTAGAACAATG
Organism: Notothenia rossii; assembly: GCF_949606895.1. Lineage (NCBI taxonomy): Eukaryota > Metazoa > Chordata > Actinopteri > Perciformes > Nototheniidae > Notothenia > Notothenia rossii. The sequence continues at coordinate 67,562,476 of NC_136912.1, forward strand.
GCACACAATGCTCGATCTTCGTGAATGTTGTGCATGTTTTCTTTGCAACAGTAGGTTCACTCTTGACCTTAACAGCTTTTTTTCCGTATAAAATGTTTGGTTGAAACCATAAGCGTGAGTATATTTTGAATTATCTGTGGTTTTGACCTAACCAATTTATTCCACAAATATTTGTTTTAAATAAACTGTCACACAGTTAAAGACAAAAAAAACTTTATTTACATTTATTGGCTAACATTTTTTAAATGTTTTATCAGGTGCAAACGTGAATTCAATAGAAACCATATAACCTTTAAGTATAAATGTTTGAAAAATCTTTCAGAATGCTATAATTGTATTTTCATACTTTTGTTTATCACTTTATCAGACAATGTGTCCTAAATATCAATATTGGGGAAATGTTGAAGACCAATTATTAGATTACCAAGTGGGAGATGATTATGTAAAGAAGTTCACCAATAACAAATATAAACCACATCGCAAATCGCAGACAAAATGATCTCAAAGTTGACAAACAAATAAGAGCAATATAATGGAAAACATTGCCTTAAAAGTCGGGAACAATAAAACACTAACATGAACAATGATAAGTAATAAATTATCTGCATAATAATATATTCCATGTGCGCCGGCACAATATATTTGTAATAAAGTGAAATCTACAGACAGCATCAAACAGTACACATGCATATGAGCTGTGGAAGCACATTTCCTATAGGTTAACCCCACCAGGGAATCTCTTCCACATTAGACATGCAGACTGAATACACAGTCTGTCACACACACACACACACACACACACACACACACACACACACACACACACACACACACACACACACACACACACACACACACACACACACACACACACACACACACACACACACACACACACACTATGACTGCTTAATTAGCCGCTGCGCTGTGGGGGTCCATTTCTCAGCTGTCCATTACTCACTGATCACTGGCCTGTATACTCACCTCACACACACGCACACACACTCTGTCTCCTTCACGCTGACGTATATTCACCCTAATACATATTTAGCGTGCACATACAGTATATAGACCCCCCCCTCCGCTTCAGTTTTCATTACAGATATGAATAATTCAGGAGGGGGTCTGGGCGTCTGTCAGCATGGCTCTGCTAGACAAACAGCCACGAGCTGCCCATGCTTTGTTTATGAACCCTGCCTCCACTCTGTTAGCCTGTCTGCCACACACATACAGTACATACATTATAGATACATACATACATGCTGCCTTCACACACACACCCACATTTCCCCCCTGAGATTGAAACATGTTTTACAGTGGGTGGTTTGTAATTGTTAAAGCTTCCACTCTGCACACCAACACGTACACACACTTTACTTCCAGCCCATCTCTTCCCACGGATCAGCGTTTGCTCCAGATGCGCTTCCAGTGGATTGCTGGGTAAATTGCTCTGTCCACACACTGACAGACATTTCACGGTGGATATCAGGAAGCGAGGCGGAGGTCGTTCTGATTTAGATTACCTCTCAGGTGTCACCGATGGAAGGACTCCAATGACCATTTGTCCTCAAACTGTTTGTCCTTCACCAAACAAGACACATTTTCTGCACAGATTCAAGGTCAAACATGCTTTCGTGGTGATAAGTTATTAAAATATGATTAAAAATAATGAATAGATATTTGTATGTCGAAGCTTCCATTAAAAAAAGCTATTTAAGGACTTTCATTACAATCTCTCAAAAGAAAAAGAAAATGTGACAATAAAGAATGAGGTGAACTGTTTCTCTCATGTTAACTCTTCTACTGTTGTGTTGTTTTCTTTGTGTGTCCAGGCTCACGAGCGCTCAGAGAGTGTGGAGGTTACCTTTGTCACGCAACTGGTCAGGAAGCTGATGATCATCATCGCCCGACCTGCACGTCTGCTGGAGTGCCTGGTGAGAGGAACACGTCGCTGTTGAATGTCACATATTCACTGACTGGTCATATTATTAAAACACACACAACGTCTGTCATTTACTTTGTAGCATGCTTCTCACCACTGCTACAGACTACAGGCTCCAGACTTCATTAGCATGCAAATCTCTGACTAAAGTGTCACTTGCATTGTGGGTATTTTAGCTGCCAGGTTTTGATAAAGCCTGGAATACTGTAAGGATATCCTTCTAATGCCTCATTGATTCTTATACTCTTAATTGATGATCTTCTACTTCATAAATATATTTTTGCTACATTTCAGAGGAAAACCTTTTACATTTGACTGCACTACATTGATCTGACAGCTGGGGCTGGTAACACAAAAAGCAGTTCATCAGCTTGCAAATGTGATTTTCCAGAATAAACTACAAACTGTTGTAAAAGTTAGCTCCACATTGGCCAACTGCGGCTTACACAATGATACACCAGCACCAAATATCCAGTTAGATAGATAGAAGATAGTCAAGATATATACCAAGAGTAGTTGTTCCTATGTAATACTTACAATTATTTGTGTAATACTACTAATAAAGGTAATACCTGAATTTGTATATAGGACTTGCACCAAATCAATCATATTCATATATCCCAATTTCGCAATACATATTTGTCTCAGCATGCTTTACAGATCAACAAACATGAATGAAAATTACAAAAATATAAGAAAATAATAAGAAAAAATGTAACCTATAATTGAATGAAATAAAATTAAAACAACAAGAAAAAAAGCATTACATCTAGGACCCAGGAGGAAGGAAGCTTGAAACCAGCCCTAACTACAGTATAGGCTTTATCAGGCAAGATAATATTTTTATCATAATGAACATACATGTATAGAATAATACAAAAGGCAGAAAAGCAAGATTAAACAATCAATAAAGCAACAATAAGCGCAACATATTGGGATACAATCGACTAAAAGAGGATATTTACAGCACAATTACACACACAAGTAAGCCTTATTGTAAATTAGACATACATGTTCATCTTGTGTCATTTTGATTAAGTGGAGAAATGGTCATGTCTTGTTTTCTTACGTGCTTTAATCAGCCTGGCCCTGGTTGGTTATCCTCACCAGCTGCATAAAGTAGTTTCACATTGTAATCACACGACTGCGGTGTGGTGTAAATTAGTCCATTTGAAAGATTACGATGAAATAAATATTAACTGGAAATAGCTTTTTCATATTGTAAAGCTTGACTCCACGCATGGTTAATAAACAATTTAGAGCTTCCTGCTCCCGGCTGTGAAATGATTCAACCACAGCAATTCATTTATGGACTTCCACTGAGCATTTTAAATCAGCCTGATGTACACACACACACACACACACACACACACACACACACACACACACACACACACACACACACGCACACGCACACGCACACGCGCGCGCAGTTTTGTATATGAATACCAGAGGCTCTTTCTCCTACCACCATGCAGAGCTCCATCAGTTTGTGTTATGATGGTGCACATCTGTGGCCTAACAGGTGAATCTAACCTTGCGTGAGCCCTGAAAGGAGAGAAGGAAAGGAGGGGAAAACAAACAAGTGTAGAAGGCAAGGGTAATTGGAGGAGCAGTGGAGGGTGAGGGAGGAGAGAAAAAGGAAGGGAAGAGAAGAGGGGAGGTGTGGAATGCCCGGTGCTGACATTGGTACTTTTGACTAATCACATGCTGCTGAAGCTGTGACACCACACAGGATGGGTTTTTACAAATGAAAGCACACAGATAGAACACCGGTGGTCTATATGTCTTTGTCAAAAAACATAGGAGTTAAATTGGGGTGTGCAAGAACAAAAGTCCGTCCTCCTCTCATTCCTTTGTCCTTATTCCGTCACATGTCCTTGAAAAGCCTGAAATGACGATATTCATGCATCTCAAACAGTACGGTGGTGGTCTTTGTTTTTGTTCTAGCTTGGAGGTTCAGCTCAGAATCTAAAATGGCGTGAGATAAATATAAAAACCGATAAGAAGATTTTTATTGCAAATGGGTCTATATTTTTTAATTGAAAAAGTTAAACTTGTTATTCTATTAAGCAATTAAACAGTGACTGAGAGTTAGCACAATTCATGAACAAAAAGACAATTCTTGGCAACTTTGATCATGCTCAATGCCATCTTTCACATCTTGAAGCCTTAAGGAGACAAGTATTAGGATATTAAAGATGCTCTTTAAAATACAATTATAATGTCTAAGACCACCACCACTGGCTCGGAATAAGATTAGGGCCACCAGATCTGAAACGTATTTTAATTATTAGATTAAAGTCAGAATTCAGAATTGTAATTTACAAGAAAGTTAGCATAGAGACTGACTTGCCAACATGATGCAGCTGTCCAGCATCTCATCTTATTTTCGAAAATAAACAGCCTTAAATCCAGCTAGATTTAAAAATGGGGTACTAAAACGTGACGCAACAAATTATTTCACAAGCTTAAATATTTGCCTTTAACTTTTCCGTTTGTCCCCTCCCCTCCTGCCTCCAGGAGTTTGATCCTGAGGAGTTCTACCACTTGTTGGAGGCAGCAGAGGGCCATGCTAAAGAGGGCCAGGGCATCAAGACGGACATCCCCCGCTACATCATCAGCCAGCTGGGCCTCACCAGGGACCCCCTGGAGGGTAAAGCACTCTCAAACTCAACATTTATTATTATTTGTTAATATATTTCTGTCTCAGTTTGTAACTGATCCTTAGCCGCGTTCACACCGCAGTACTTTTCCCACTTTATTTCCAATATAGTTCCGAAATGTCGCGTTCACACCAAAAAGAGCCGGAACTCAAATTAGTTCATGAGAACCTTTTTACCCCCTTTTCCGTCCCTGCTAGAGAGCAGGAACATTCGTGGGAGAAAAAGTTTCCTATGTCTGATTGGCTGGGCGGATTGCAAATCACACCACGTAAAACTCCCAGAAAGTTTTGTGAAGCCGCCATTTTATTATCCTCGCATTAGCATTATTAGCATTAGCATTAGCCCAGCGCAGAGAGACCAATTTATGGCAACACAAAAGAAAACATGGGAGCGGTGGAGATGAGGAGGTGTCGACGTTCTGACAATTTACTCGGAAGGCTTCAGTAGAAGCTGCTGGGAGTCCCAGCAGCGTCTACTGTAGCCAGTCTCCAACTCCAGGGACTTCCGGCCGGGGACTCCGGGTGGCAGTATACGCCGTGAAGTTGTTTGCGGCCTGCCAGTAAAGAAGAAGAAGAAGTGACGTCAGCGGCTTCATTTGCCTAATCCTCCCTCGGGGATTTATTCCGGTGTGAACGCGATCTGTACTTAGTTCAAGTTCTCATGAACCTTTTTGGGAAAAGTACTGCAGTGTGAAAGCGCCTAATGCGTCTTATGCTAAGCTAGGCTAACCACATCCTGACTGCAGGTTTATACATCCTCTTCCCAAAAATATGTGTTTATGACCAGCTATGCAGCAAGCTAAACATTCAAACATTATTACCTTATTATGACTACCATATTTGATCTGCCAAGCAGTTTGAAAAATGTAAAAAGAACTGCCTATATTTCCTTGAGACAACTGTGTAAACAATATTGATTAACAACTCAAACGACAGTGATTTAACCCTCCTGTTGTGTTCGGTTCAAATCTGACCGATTTACTACTTTCATCAATCATAACTTTTTTGTTTTTGATTCAATTGCATTACTATCCTTCACAGTAGACATTTGAACATACAATTGCTGATCACCACTTTCATTACATTTTGGACAATTTAATCAACTTTGTAACACCCATGGTGTTCCCGGTCCGCTATAAAGAAATGGAATTAGAAACCATCCAGATCAGGTAACACACGGCACACACACAAAGGCTGCCTTGGATTTATTAACAATAAAAGATATATAGATTTTACCTTCCTCATACATCTGAACCCAGCTGTTGACAATTGTTACATAACCTCTGCACTCCTCCTTATTCATAACACATAACAGAAATGTCCAGATGAAATGTGATGATTTAACGGGAAACACACACACACAAACACACACACACACACACACACACAGACACACACACACACACACACACACACACACACACACACACAAACAGACACACACACACACACACACACACAGACACACAGACACAAACAGACACAAACAGACACACACACACACACAGACACACACACACACACGCACACAAACAGACACACACAAACAGACACACACACACAAACAGACACACACACACACACACACACACACACACATACAAACACACACACAAACACACACACACAAGATTTAAAAAATATAGATTGGTTCATAGCCCAGAAGTTGCCTATAGTGTTGATAACGTGAAACAGCTATCGTAGGCTAATGGCTAGCTTGTTTGGTTAGTAGAAAAAAAGTACTTAACAGCTGTAAGGAAAGTAACTAAAGATTATGTTTCAACAAGGATATTTTGAGAGCAGATTAAATAGATGCTAGGTAATATTTGCTTTGCCGTATGCAACAAAATGGTGGCTGTAACAATGTCAGTTTAACTGCTACTAACAACCAGCAACAGAGCAACCACCTGAAACTAATACCTCTGGCATGCCTGGTGTGCTAAATGAGAATTATTTTTCAATGCTAAATAGTCGAGCAAACATGAGGCATAATGTGTTGATAAGTGAGCATTTGAGCTATTTAGTGAGGAGAAATGGAAATCAAATCTTTATTAAGGTCGGACGAATACTGATGAGGATATAAGATCCTGCAGCCAGAGCAAATCTTTCATCTTCCTCACCATCTCCTCATCGCCCGCTGTCATTCTGTGGCTACATACTGGAAGGATTATAGCAGCTGAAAATCAGCCAATGAATGAATCACTCAAGCCGAGTGTAACGTCTTCATGCTTTTTGCGCCGTGATGGATGGTTAGGTACTTTAAGATTAAAAAAAGATCAGGTTGTTCAGCCGCCTCATGTGGTGCAATACAATATGCTCCCCACTGCAGTGACCATTGAGCTGAAATGTATGGGATTTTTTATCCTCAACCAGCTGTGGTGTTCACTGGGAACAAAGCCATGAACATTGTTTTCCTTCCAACTCCAACACCACATGGAATTAGAACACTGCTTCATATGGATTACGTACTTTGTCGGTGTAGATGTGCAACATGAGTGTGGAGCCCTGAGCGCATATACACACCACCTTTAAATCAGATTACTCTTGACCCCCGACCCCGGTGCATGTCTCTGGAACTCAAGTATGCGCCTCTTGTGTGTCTCTGTAGAAATGGCCCAGCTGAGCAGCTATGACAGCGGGAACCCAGAAACCCCAGAGACTGATGAGTCAGTGGATGTGAGTACTTCATCATATCATTATCACGTTTAATAGGTGTTGTGTCTGCAGTGGTGGACAAAGTACTCAGATTTGTTACTGTAAAAGTAGCAATACTACATTATACACAAGTACTTTGTTACAAGTAAAAGTCCTGCATTCCAAATCTTACTTAAGTAAAAGTATTAAAGTATCCTTATTGAAATATACTTTAAGTACTATCACTTACAGTACTCTTTATGCATAATGGCCCATTTCAGAATCGTAAATATTGAGTTACTGGGTTACTATTGTGATTATTCATGTGTTTTTATCACAACTGGTATATGTAAAGTTAATTTGAATAACTTTATATACTGTTGCTGGATATCTTAACCTTTAAACATATGTAAAAGGTTATTTAAACATTGATTTATATTTTGTATTGGCTATTAATATAACCTAAAAAGTAACAAGTATCAAAAGCTGTTAAATAAATGTAATGGACTAAAAAGAACAATATTGGCTTCTAAAATGTAGTGGAGTAGAAGATACACAGGTAAAGTACCAGTACCCCCAAATTGTACTTAAGTACAGTACTTGAGTAAATGTACTTTGTTACTATCCACCACTGTATGTCTGTCAGCATTAAGTTCTAAAACACTCTTTCGTAAGAGATGTTCTTACATGCATTAAATTATCTAGGGGAAATGGAGATATTCGGGGATGAACCTCAGTTAAAGCACTAATAAACGAGGATGCTCTCCTTCTCCATCCCTTTATTAATTATGAACATGTCTCATGTATATCTGATGTGTTTCAGGGTCAAAGCACCACCGTCCCGCCAGCTCCTCCTAAGACCAAACCCCCCCGAGAGGAAGACTTTGAAAACATCAAGCTCATCAGCAATGGAGCCTACGGGTGAGACAGCATGATATTCACATCTTCAATATTCTAAAATGAATATTTAATTGCTGCATTAAAACAAATTCCCTCGGCATGACTTGGTTTGCCGCAATAACAAACAGACTGCCTTAAGCAAAAAGTCAAGTGTTTTATTTCTCTTCAGGGTCTTTTCCATAATGTTGTCGGATTTTAAATAACAACCTGAGCCTGTCTGATGCACAATCCACTCAAAGAAAATGTATTGATTGATGTAGAAGCGTACAATAAACTGAATTCTGATTCTGTAACCTCTGTGTTTCCCCTGTGCAGCACTGTGTTTCTGGTGCGTCACAAGGAGACCCGGCAGCGTTTCGCCATGAAGAAGATCAACAAGCAGAACCTGATCCTGAGGAACCAGATCCAACAGGCCTTCGTGGAGCGAGACATCCTGACGTTTGCTGAGAACCCCTTTGTGGTGTCCATGTTCTGCTCCTTCGAGACCAGAAGACACCTCTGCATGGTGATGGAGTACGTGGAGGGTAAGCTCAGTTTAGTTATATCTTTATCCTGTTGCCATTTGTAGCGGTTGTGTGGTGTTTAATGCGGAGCGTCCTGTGTAGGTGGAGACTGCGCCACGCTGCTGAAGAGTATCGGAGCCCTGCCGGTGGACATGGCTCGGATGTACTTTGCAGAGACCGTCCTCGCATTAGAGTATCTTCACAACTATGGCATCGTACACAGAGACCTCAAACCTGACAAGTAAGACACAAACACACACACCAACATACTGCCACTGAATGCCAATATGTTACCAAATTAGTGAAATAAAAGCATGTGTTTTCTCATTATTTCGTAAATAAATCTTCCTCCTTTCTTTTATGTATATGTTTAAGAGATGGTTGTATTTGTTAAAGAATATGGATACCACACCTACTGTAAGAAAGTAATGCTGAGTTCTATTTTATTGTTAGGAGTTCAAGTAATGGTATTTTAGAGGCTTTATCGGCTTTTTTTACGTTTGGAAATAATCTTTCCTTGTTCTCTCCTGCAGTCTTCTCATCACGTCCATGGGACACATTAAGCTGACAGACTTCGGTCTCTCAAAGATCGGTTTGATGAGTTTGACTACAAACATGTATGAAGGACACATAGAGAAAGACACCAGAGAGTTCCTTGATAAACAGGTACCAGCTCACTTGTTCACCTTTATTTTATGTCGTATTGTGGCGCAAAATAAGGACATTTGCGACAGCTTTTTAAAATATCTTAGAGTTTTTTGTGTGTTTTGTGAGGATTTTATAAAAAGGCAAACTTGCAGCTGAAAGGGAAGTAAAAGTTGATGATCAAAAAAGGTCATAGACATTTATTATAGCCTGAGAGCTTACGCAGTTAGCTTGCCAACAAGTTTTAGGCACCTCTTCATTTCCCTCCTCCATAATAAAACTGTCAGTAATTATGACAGTTCCACAGGTTTTCCCAGAAATATTGCAAAATCATGTCAATCTAATTAGTTTGCTTTGCCATAATATTCACAACTGCTTTTCCCAGACTGATTTGTCTGTGTGCTGATGCCCCTTCAGGTGTGTGGCACTCCAGAGTACATCGCCCCAGAGGTGATTCTGCGTCAGGGCTACGGTAAGCCGGTGGACTGGTGGGCCATGGGAGTCATCCTGTATGAGTTCCTGGTGGGCTGCGCTCCCTTCTTTGGAGACACACCAGAGGAGCTGTTTGGCCAGGTCATCAGTGGTGAGTAGCTGTACCACCACTTTCTTTTTGTCATTTGTGCAATCGGTTTACTCAGCAGCATTAACAGTAGACGGCCACTTTACAGCAGGAGAAATCTCAGAGAGAACTTAATGGAATTTGCATACAGATTTGATTGGTACAAAAATACATTTATGCTCAATTAATGCTTATCACTTTACAATGTATTTATAATCCGTTAATGTTACCGGCTATATAAAAGTATTCTCCTTAATCCTTATATCTGTATTTTATATTTGCTGCTGTAACGCCGTTCATTTCCCTGCTGTGTGACGAATAAAGGCATTCTAATTCTTATCAACTATGAAAAATCTTGCTGCATGTAAGCAGTTAGCTTGCAAGCTAGAACAACTAGTTCCCTGTTCAAGCAAGTACTAGTAATCTAAACCAGTGTTTCCTGAGCTGGCAGTTTTGATGCAACCATGCGGTCACATTTGCGCTAAAAAAAAAACACAAAAAAGAAAACAATATCAATAATTATTAGGGCCGGGACTTGATTAAAAAAATTAATCTAATTAATTAGAGGCTTTGTAATTAATTAATCGAAATTAATCACATTTTTAATCACATATAAATATTTGACCTGAGAACAGTGAGAAGCAATTTTTTTCACATGGATTTTAGTATACCATTGAATAATGACTGAATACATAAGCTTAAGCAACAAAACCTTTTTAGCATATTTAGGAATATAGTACATTTCAGAGATTCAGGTAGCCTATAGGTAGGTAGACCTTCTGTAAACTATAACACTTTGTTTTTTAAGTAAAACACAATACTTTCAAGTACATTCAGAAAATTGGAAACCCTGACTATTAGAAAGCATCTCTCTGTTGCTTCAGAGGCCATAACAGACTTTGTTGATTTACCTACAGTTGATTTAAAAAATCTAATACATTTCAGTCCAGCTCTCTCAATAACCTTGGCCAAAACAATAAACAGTTCAACATAAAGTGCCAGTTGCACCAACAACATAATAAATAGTTCAACATAAAGTGTACCATTTAAAATAAAATAAAAAAGTGCCAGTGATTGACCTCAATCCCTCCTATTCTTCCAATATCCTGATGAAAAATAAAATCTCTCTGTTGCATAGGCCACTGTTTGATCAACGCGAATTGGGTGTGGGTCCTTGTACTCCGAGTCGGGCTAACGTCCACGCTAGCTTCCACGCTAGCTGCTATATGTTTTGCATTGAGGTGATACTTGAGGCTTGATGTGCTGCGGTGATATGCGAATTCCTTGCTCTTATTGACGCTTCCACCCGTCCGTTTTTTAAAACAAAATGTCCCATTCACAGGGCCAACCAAAGCGGTCTCATCAGCTTCTTCGTTCATGTTTGACAATTGTTCACTGTGGTTTGTTGTTGTCTGAAGTCATGAACGTTAGTTGGTGCTCCAGTATAATCGGTACCCCTGAAACTCATCCAGTGAGAAACGTTCCGCGGTGCAAAAATAAGTGCGATTAAAATACGTTAATTTTTGTGTAATTAATTAATCTTAATTAACGCGTTAAAGTCCTGGCCCTAATAATTATACAATAACACACAGTAGTAGTATAATACGTTTTTAACAAGACTCCTCTAAACTACTACATGTTTCTTATATAAGTTCCTGTGAGCAGAATACACCACAGTGCAGAAAAGATGTTGAAGGTAAATGTATTCCTATACGATGGATGACCTGCTTAAAAATGATGTCTTGTGCTGTAGTTCCTGTTCTCTGAGCAAGGCGTGTTTACAGTGTATCTGAATGTTTCATGTTGGAGCCTGGGGGCTTCCAGGCTGACTTGATGAAATCATCAGAAATGGACAGTTGGAAATGTTTCTCTACAGCAGAGAAGCACAGGGTTGACATGCAGGGAATCAAATCAATTGTGATTCCTCCTCTGCGTTTTCTTTGCTCCTTTGAATTCCCTCTGATGAAAGGGCAAGTCAATGGCCATAAACCTGTATTGATCCCTGCATGCCTTTTTTATGAGCATCTGAGTCCGCCTCTCAAGACAGCTGCACCGCGGTGATAAAGAACTCAGGGCCTCCTTGAGTGTGTTTTTATCTGTCTGCTAGATGTGTGCTAGTGAGGTGCATTACGTAGGACACAACTCCAGGGTGCCATCACCAAATGTGTGTCATGAAGGAACAATAAACTGCTAACACTAGCTGTAGCAAAAATAACATCACAGAGAAACAACATATTGGTTGGGAAAAGATATGTTTGATAGGCAACAGCGTAAAAGCTTGTTTGATTTCTGAAAATAAACTACTGCTACTGCTACTGGTATCAGGTGGTGGAAGAAATACTTAAAAGGCCTTATTAGGCTTTTTGGAGTTTTCCATTTCCTGAAGTGTGTTGTATAGGTTTGTGTGCATGTAAATGGTCTGCTAAAACTAAAATCCCAAAGTTCCCTCTGGAGAAATGTTTCTATGCAAGCAGAGCGGAAAAAGTTGAGACCTATAGTTCCACTATATTGTTTCTCATTAGTCCCCTCAGTAATAAAGACACAACATGTCCATGTGTTTACGCTGTGTTTATGTTAGACGAGATCATCTGGCCGGAGGACGACGAAGCTCTACCTTTCGAGGCTCAGGACCTCATCTGCAAACTGTTGAGACAAAACCCTTTGGAGAGACTGGGCACAGGTAACACACACGCTGACCAGGATCTCTGAAAATGTAGTAAACATTATTGAAACGTTTTTTTTCCGGAACCTGTTTTACTTTGTCCGAAGTTTGAACCTGCTTTTGTTTGTTAGTCTGTCTCCAGCGATTGGTTGGCCCAAAGCTGATCAAATCTGATACTGAAGCAGCCGATGTATGTTCTCATCTGTTTCTTCTCTTTCTTTGTTCCTTTACTTTTCACCCCCCCTGTTCTCCACCCTCTCCTTCATCTCCAAAGGAAGTGCCTTTGAGGTGAAGCAGCACCAGTTCTTCACAGAGCTGGACTGGAACAGCCTGCTGAGGCAAAAGGCAGAGTTCATCCCCCAGCTGGAGTCTGAGGACGACACCAGCTACTTTGACAGTACGTCTCCCACCGATTCTTCCAAATCTCCCCCTCTCTGAAACGACACGTGCTCACACAGTTATCACCACATATAATAACCTGCTTGTTTGTGTCTCTCAGCTCGCTCTGACCGGTACCACCATGTAGATTCAGAGGATGAAGACGACACCAATGATGAAGAACCCGTGGAGATTCGACAGTTCTCATCCTGCTCTCCTCGTTTCAGCAAGGTACAGATACATACATTCAAACTATCCACTGAAAGACAGATTGAATTTCAAAATAAAACAAATACATTTACTGTTGAGTGCGACCCATTGAGAAACATGGCTCAAAAACTGAAAGTATTGCATCCAAGCTGGTATGTTATCTGTAAAAATGTTTTACGGAAGTTTATGCCATTATACTATTAACAAGCTTCTTTTTTTTTTATTCAAATGTAAATTATAGTTTTATGATAACAAATATTATTTATGTTTTAAATTTGCACAAAGTCATGAAATAATGTATTTAATAATGTTTATGTAAGGCTTATATATTTTGTTGTGAAAATTATAATAGCCATAAAGAAGAGTAAGTTAATACAATCCAATAAATTAAACCAATAATAATAATTAAAAGGAAATGTTTAAGAATTGAACAATACATTTAAAAAGTTGATTAAATTCAGAGCAAAATTAATCCACATTTGGATCAGATCCAAATCCAGATGCAGAATTGATTTTGAAGTTTTGAGTGCTTTCTTATTTCTTAACGTTTTTATATTTAAGAGATATATTGGATAGGGACTTAATTTTGTCTCAACATATATTTTATCTAAATAAAACAATATGACATCTTACTCTGTCATTCATATTTGTTCCCAAACATGAGTTGACAGGTTCAATAAGTCTGGCTTTAAAAGCCTATGGTGGGGAATGATAAAAACATGAACTGTCTTAACACACATGTCGTGTTGTGTTCAGGTGTACAGCAGCATGGAGCGTCTGTCCCTGCACGAGGAGAGGAGGACCCCCCCGCCCACCAAACGCAGCCTCAGTGAGGAGGGAGGAGACCGTATGGACAGCCTGAGCGGACTCAAGTCCAGAGATCGATCCTGGCTGGTGGGATCTCCAGAGATGTGAGGCCTCCATAAAACACACCTCATAGAAATAATAATAATAATAATAATGCTTTTCAGATGGTCTTCTCCTGCGTTTGTCTATTGATTCATCCAAAAACAAGCTGGGATGTGAGAACTGTTGACTGGAACTACTGTAGATGTGTTATTTTTAGGGCCAGGACTCGATTAAAAAAATTAATCTAATTAATTAGAGGTTTTGTAATTAATTAATTGAAATTAATCGCATTTTTAATCACATATAAATATTTGACCTGAGAACAGTGAGAAGATGTCAATAAAGTGTGCCGTCACACAGAGGTAATTTGAATTGCTTACCGAGGTCCAATGATCCCCAGTCAGGGCAACACATTCGGCTTTCTCCAATAAATTCTCTTTATCTTCCTTTTCATTTTCATAAAGCTGCTGGATTCTTTTTGTCACTGTCTTTTTGCATGGCAGCTCATATGTTGTGTCAGACGATGCAATCTGTAGTACCTTTAGCAGCCCCTTATCTTCTACCACTCCAAGTGGTCTACAGTCGAGTGCAATCCAGTGAGCTGGTTATTTTTTCAGACGTGGACTTAGTTATCTTGGCCCTGAAACCAGTCATCTGGTTGAGTGTGGGTTGGGTGTGGGTCATACTTGTCAACCCTCCCGATTTTAGCGGGAGACTCCCGATTTCACTGCCCTCTCCCGGTTTCCTCCCGGGGTCATATTTCTCCCGCATTTCTCCCGATTTCTGACAAAATCAGATTTACACACGACTGTTTCCACTCGGACTTTAATACAGCTACACCATTGTTTGGTTTCCATGGTAACACGTCTCTTTAGTAGCGCGCAACTCAAAGTCTGAGAGGGTGAGGCAGATATTCACAGAAAACAGAACAAGAATCGACAACTACTCTACTCTCTGCTCACTCCTTTCCTGTAAAATACAGGTCCAGCCCACACATATGCTCCATCAAGGACGGTGCTACAGGCTGCAAGGCAGTGCACTTACAACTACAATAAGCATGTTAATGTTAATCTAACCGTGCTCCTATCGACGCTTCCATCCGTCCGTTTTTAAAACAAAATGTCCCATCCACGGGGCCAACCAAAGCGGTCTCATCAGCTTCTTCGTTCATGTTTGACTATTGTTCACTGTGGTTTGTTGTTGTCTGAAGTCATGAACGTTAGTTGGTGCTCCAGTATAATCGGTACGCCTGAAACTCATCCAGTGAGAAACGTTCCGCAGGGCAAAAATAAGTGCGATTAAAATGCGTTAATTTTTTTGTAATTAATTCATCTTAAAGTCCATGTAATGTCCAAAATAAATGTTATTCTGTGTTAATAAATCGCTTCATCACTTTCCACTGTTTCATTTGACATATCAACATCAATGATTCTTTCCATAAATACCCCCCAAATAACATGAAATGTGTGCCACTTTCCCGTGTTATTCCGCTCCGGTAGCGAAAAGCTTGCCAGCCATTAACCCAGCTGTGTGACGTCACACGTGGCAAACACCAGCCTCGTCTGGATTGTTTGTTTTGTATCCTTCCGCTATTTTCGCTCAACATATGTGTAACCGGACCTCGCTAAACTTTTTTTATCTAACAATTCATGATGGGGAAGCGATGTGTAGTTGTGAGCTGTGAATGTTTCCTGATTGCTATAAACATTGATCATGGGTGCTGGAAGATTGTGCACAAAACTCGGGTAAGAATTAAGTTACTACAGGTGTTATGCCAGCTTGAGCTAAATGTCACCAGAGTACAGTGAACTTGCCTAGTGACTGGAATATATAAAAGGTGAAGTGAAATAAGTAAGGCCAAACATGAATTACGTCTGAATATCTTTATTATTTTTACCACTTTTAATTATTTGTGGGCTCGCACATATACCAAAAAGACTAATGTACACTGCAATAAAGATAAAATGTTACAAGTGAAAAATTAACAAAAGAACCCTTTTTTATTTATCAAACAGTAAATTAATACAATCTTACAAATTTGTGATTTGGAAAATGTTGTTATATTTACATGTTTCTTTGGAAAAATAATATTGTAAATGATGTACTTTGTAAATCATTTACATCATGCGAAACCATTTTAACCAGTTCAGCTGCATGACTTATGTCAAATTACAGATTTGGCCATTGAAATCCCTGATAGCGGCCTCCCGGCTCAGGGTAAATCTTCCGTATCTCGGTTACAGCACATGCAGGCAGCGGGACTCTGATTTTTGGGCCGAGTACACCCCAGCACCAACGTACAAACTGTCGATAAGCTGTATATCGATGCTTCCTAATGAAAAAAAAGTATACAGATTATAAATATATTTGGAGAAAAATAAAATGTTATGTAGTAGACTATTATGTAGCAATGGTTACAAATTGGCTTATAACATGATATTTGTATTTTACTTGTACAAAATAAATATGAGGTTATACATGACTGCGTGACAGAATCATAGACCTCTTATATATTTCCTCACATGTGTAGTTGTTTCTTTTCCCAAGCATACATTGAACTTGCATACACAGAAAAAATAAAAGCCAAGCTGTTTTTGACTGCTTGAAAGAGTTTAATGGTATCTTTAAAAGTGTACCATATCTGTAGCGACTAAAAGTATTATATGAAAGCAAAGCTGCAATAGGCAGTTGGGTCAATCAATATTTACTTACTGGTGTAGTGGGCCATCAACTGCTCTGTGTTGTTGTTTGTATTGAAGATACGCTATTTTCAGTGTCCAAACACTGAGACAGCCTTCTCTAAAGCCTGGGTGGCTAATAATGCACCTTGGTTTCTCGTCGGTGTCTTCTATCTGGCAGAGTCCTGCACGGGTCTGATTTTCAAGACCCGCTCCCGCCCCGCACCCGTGACGTGCAGTAGGCCTACCGAACCCGCCCCGCTACCCGCACATATTGCCAATTAGTTCCGCGACCCGACCCGACCCGCCGGCACATGATCCGCAACCCGACCCGAACCCGCATATAAGCAGTGACAACGTGCAATTATTAACACACGCAGTTGCATATTTGGCTCAAAAAGCCTGGGATGTTGTTTATTTTCTCCATCTAGGATGACACCAAAAGCCTCCCAGACGTTGGATTTCGCTCTTGAGGAAGAGTTATTGAAAATGCTGTATTCTCCGCTAGAGAGCTTCACCTCAGCCATTCAGAATGTGGTGCGCTCAGCAGCAGATAGATGCACTGCAGAGGTTATGATTATGCTCGGTACCGCGGAGGAGAGGTCTGAGGATTTAAACATTAAACTAAATTATTATTGTTTAAATATATTTATTATGCAACACCCGCAACCGGACCCGCATCATCTTTGTTTTACCCAGAAGCGAACCCGGAAAAAAGCATTTAAAAAAATACCACCCGCAAATCACCTTTTTTGCGGGTCACCCGTCGGGTACCCGCGGATACCCGACCCGATGCAGGACTCTGCTATCTGGTCAGTAGGTTGCAAACTGTCTATTTGTTCCATCACCTGCCAGATCTCTCTGCAGCATACACATTCATCTGCAGTGGGCATGCTTTCACAGCATTGACATGTACACCTGAATATTGTACATAACATTAAAAAACAAAACAATATCTGCCGGACGTGTGAGGAACAGATGACAAATTAAGATCGACATTTAGTGCAGGTCAAATTAAATAAAACATAATTTACCATTCAGTATTGCCGACTCGAGTCTCGCCGGCTGCGGAATCCGCTTCTCTTTCACAAGTTTCTGCCTCGTTGTTCGATTGCTGGGCAGGAGGCTCGTACTTATAAGGCAAGATGCCTTGAAGTGAAAGGCTAGCTGGTTCACTCTCTACTTCTGTAACTGAATCCAGATAACCCACCGAATCTGAGCTTGAATGATCGCTGTCGATGTCGCTGTCTGAAGTTGTCGCGTTGCTTGCCATTTGGACTGATTTGATCAAATGGCAATGTTTGCCACGTGTGACGTCACCGCTCGTTCGGGAGTGATCGGGGGCGTACTCGGCAAACTTCGGAACCAACATCGGTTTTTAACGTATATGTCATTTAATTATGACGAAACATTTTTATTTATTTTCATTCTGGTGATATCTAAACTACATGTTAAAAAACACCTGTGTTAGATGCATTACATGGCCTTTAATTAACGCGTTAAAGTCCCGGCCCTAGTTATTTTACCTGATACTTACCTGCCAGTGAATTAGAAATGAATATGTTTTATAGTCATAGTAAAAGTGTTCTCTGTTGCTTTGCAGTATGTTAGATGTGTGTTCTCGTTTCTCACATCCTCTCCTAATTTCCCTCCCCAGCCTGCGGAAGCGTCTCTCTGTCTCGGAGTCGTCCCACACAGAAAGCGACTCCAGCCCCCCGCTAACCGTCCGGAGACGCTGCTGCTCCGCCATCATCGAGATGCCTCGCTTCGCCATCTCCTCAGAGGAAGAGGGAGGTCAAGGTACATTCTGACAGCCTGGAAGTCAATCATTGTCAGGAAGGAACTCTTCTTAGTTTCTAAGATAAAAGGGGACAAATTACAAGAAAGAAAGTCAGCTAACAACATTGTTCAAAGCCTTATCACACAAAATAGTTTTCCCTCAACTGTTCTGAATTTAAAATCTCTGAATGTTATCCATTGTAAATGTATGTCCTTTTTCCTTCGTGTTAATTTACAACTTCATTCTTAAAGAATATCCTATTTTTTTCTGATACCTTTAAAAGTCTAATCATGGGAATTCTACGTTTTTTCTCAGAACCCCCCTTTCCTGGCTGCATATTAAACTTGATATACTAACCCACAATTACCCTAATTCAACATCGTAAGAGAAACCCTGAAGTAGACGCCAATAGATTCATATATTTTATGAAAAATAAATATAATGATCTGTAACTCTAATCCTGGATGTGTATCATTGGTTTCTCCGGTGCAGCTGGAAGCCGCAAGAGCCCCAGCCTGTTGGGTCTGAGTTCTTTGAGGGGCCCCCGGAGCGAGGAGCTGCCCCTCGCCATCCCAGAGCTCCCAGTGGAGCGAGAGCTGAAACTGGAAGAGTCTCCCACCTCCGCCTCCAGTCAGCTCAGCAAGGCCACGCTCACACGTCAGTACAACACAACAGCAGACCATGACATAGCTACACATGTTGTTTTCAATGTAAAAGTCACTGTTTAGAACTAGCGCAGGGAAGGAATATTCTTTGGGTTCCATTCAAATGAAAAACCTGTTTAATTTGAATGAGGAATAACCATTGATCAAAACTGCAGCTTTACTGGAGCAATCCTTTTTTTTTTTAGTGTGTCTCTAGGTTTTTTAAAGGTATTATAATGTCAATTGAAAATAACATATTTTTACATATTGTTAAGAGTTTTGAATAACATGTTTTTAGGTTCTTATGTTAATTTACTTTTACAATACCATTTATATTCTGACTGCGAAATGTACATACAGTATATTCAACCTCTCTGCCTGTCCTAACTTGACAAATCCACCTAAAACCTTCTGTATGATTTGTCAAAAAATACATTTTGAATATCTTCTTTGTTAATTTGTAATATCTGTAATCACCCTGATTATGTTAAATAATTTATTCCCTGAACTCTACTCAAATCCAATTGTATTGTGTTAGACCAACATGTGCCATTAAAAACCAACAACCCTTATTCTGACCCTTCTCTCTCCCCTCCTCTCGTCCTGCAGCGGGTAGTTCAGGCGACGTGTTTGATCGTGGTCACAGACGTACCGTCAGTAACGGCGGACCCACTAAAGCTGCGACAGACAGCGACTCTCCGTCCACTCCCAGAGCCATCAGCGACCTGGCGGCGCGCAGGGCTCGCCACCGGCTGCTGTCGGGGGACACGCCCACATCCAGCTCCAGACCGCTCAACAAGGTCATCAAGTCAGCCTCTGCCACCACGCTGTCACTGATGATCCCTGCAGGTCAGTGTGTGGCCGGGAGCAGGGGGGGGGGTTAGGGTGCTAGGGTGCTGCTGAATGCTGAGAGCCAGGATCATAGTCAATGTTTTTTCAATTTTAAAGGGAAGTTTGGTTGTTGTCAATGGGGTTGAATGGCGTAGATGTTGGTTGCCACACTCCAAGTTCAGAGAAAAAGATAGGAAAAAAGCAAACAGTATTTTGGCCACCTGAAAGAAATTAAAAACATTGATATCGTTCCATTTTATACAATATTTAGAATATTTTTAACACTATCAGACGGTCCCTTTCGACATTGAATTAATGCTAAAACACTGAGCCAGTGAACATATGGTCCTTTCATTTCATTTCAAACCTTTATTTATCCAGGTGAATCCCATTGAGTTCATCGATCTCTTTTTCGAGGGAGACCTCCTTATCTACAGAGTGTTAAATGAACACTCCGGATTTTACTGTGTATCTTTTACACTTCCTTTAAAGCCACCAGAATCCATTGACAAAAACAATAAGTGGTTTACTGCTGCTTTGTTTGGTTATTTGCCTTTAAAACAACAATATCACAAACTAGCTAACTGTTTGAGTCTGAGGTAGACTAGCCTCCCCAGGTTTTTGCAGGGTCAAATCATTTTGTATGGATAAAGGCCTCACACAACCCCACTTCAAATAATGTGAAAAAGCCCTTTAAAGCTCCGATTTCTCTGCACAAAAGATATTAAGAATAAAGCAGCCCTTAAAGACAATAGAAACAGATTTTGGGATAATATTTAAGTGTGATCCTGGCTTGACTAGAAAAAGGAAGATCTAGGATTGTACTTTAAGAACACCACATTTCCACTATATCAAATGTCCATTATGTCTGTTCTTAGACCACCACGGAGCCTCTCCATTGGCCAGCCCAATGTCGCCCCACTCGCTGTCATCCAACCCCTCGTCACGTGATTCTTCCCCGAGCCGGGACCTGTCCCCGGCCGTGATCAACCCCAAGCCTGCCATCGTGATCCAAAAAGTGGGCAAGAAGTACGGCTTCACCCTGAGGGCCATCCGGGTGTACATGGGAGACTCCGACATCTACACCGTACACCACATGGTCTGGGTGAGTCCCACAAGGAGACAAAAATGGCGACAACAAATATTGATTCAACCAAAAAAGTATTTATTCAAATTAGCATATACTGTAAAATGACCTTTAAAAGTAAAAGGGAAAGTGTAGAAGATAAACAGTAACTAATATTATATAAGTGTATTGTTGTAAAGATGATCCAGATTAGCTTTAGTCAGTGTGTGTCAGGATGTGGGGATTCTTGTTGTTGACAGAAGATGGCAGTAAACAACAAGCTAAGCCCATAGGTCTTTCCCTGCCTTCTTCCCATTCGTCCTCTGACCATCTCTCTCTGTTCAGCATGTGGAGGAGGGGGGTCCGGCCCACGAGGCAGGGCTGAGGGAGGGAGACCTCATCACCCAGGTCAACGGAGAGGCGGTTCACGGACTGGTTCACACAGAGGTGGTGGAGCTCATACTGAAGGTACACACAAACTGCATTAAATTAAACTCTATGTTTTATGGAAAACACACAGTGTACACCAAGTTATTTTATTTATCTTGATTTTAGTCTTCTTTTTTTTTTTTATCAGGACATAAAAATATTATATTATTTGCTGCTTTTTGTTCAAAACTAATGTTAGTTCAAATTAAAAAAAATTGTTGACATAAAAACATCCATCATGAAATAGTTTTCACTCCTACCAGAAGTACTGACACTTCGTCATAAAGGTCTTGAATAACAGTAAAACATATTTAACATAATATAATTTTACACTTATGCCTTAATTAAGTTTTGTTTTTATTGATGTTCTTGTTGTTACTCTTTTCCTCATTCTATTACTAATGACATACATTTTGTTTGTAAAGTAAAACATATTACATACACATTTGTTTTATTTAATTCAAATGGACACATTAATCTAAGTAAGACACCTAAATCCAGATCTGTAATGCTCTCCGTCCCTCAGAGCGGTCCTAAAGTGTCCATTGCTGCCACCCCGTTTGAGAACACGTCCATAAAGGTCGGCCCTGCTCGGAAGACGGGTCAAAGGTCCAAGATGGCGAGACGTAACAAGAAGACAAAGACCAAGGAGGGACAGGACAGGTGAGACACACAGCTGTGTTGTATCAGACATCACTTTGTGTGTATTTCAAGCAGGGTCGTTGAGTAAGCTGTTGTGTTTTTCAGTGCCAGCAAGAAGAGGACGTCTCTGTTCAGGAAGATCACCAAGCAGGCGTCTCTGCTGCACACCAGCCGCAGTCTGTCCTCTCTGAACCGCTCCCTGTCCTCAGGGGAGAGCGGCCCCGGCTCGCCCACACACAACCTGTCCCCACGGAGCCCCACACAGGGCTACAGGTCCACGCCAGACTCCGCCCACTCAGGTTAGAAACACTGTTCTGCAATGTTAACATGTATTCAATGGCTTTTAGGGACTGAATGATAAGTCATCTCATATGTGTAAACCTACTTTGTAATAACAGTGATTCTGATGATATTTGACAGTTTGAATGAAGATATTTAGCATTTCTCCCTCATCAAGGGTAAAACAGTGATTCTTACAAAAAAAGAAACATATTCTGCATAAATGTACTTGTAAGGACAAAGAGTATAGCTACTTGTAATTATTCTAATTATTGATCAATTATTGGTTTCCTAATCATTATTAATTGTTTTGGTCCATAAAGTTTGAAACAGATTGTTAAAAACCTTAGAAGTTGAGTTTATAGTGATAAGACATGGAAAGAAAATAGCAAATTACGTAATTATGCTTTTTTGTTACATATTTAATGTGTACAATGAAAGCAATGGGAATAACTTGTCTATATATTTAGCTTTAAATATTCAGAAAAAATGGTTAGGTTGATTTTTTGTAATTATATTGTAAAAGCCCCTAACCCCAAGAAATTATCCCTAAAAGTATGTATAATATATTGTAAAAAAAGCTATGTATAATTTATGTATAACAATCTCTTATAATTGTATATATCTGTACACTTTATTTGATACCTATATACATTTTTGTATAAAGATACTGCCATCACATCTAAAGTGTATTTATGAATGTATTTCTTGTCCCCTCAGTTGGGGGGAACTCCTCTCAGAGCAGCTCCCCCAGCTCCAGCGTCCCTAACTCCCCAGCGAGCTCCGGCCACATCAGGCCCAGCTCTCTGCACGGCCTCGCCCCCAAACTCCAGCGGCAGTACCGCTCCCCCCGACGCAAGTCCGCCGGCAACATCCCTCTCTCCCCTCTGGCACGCACTCCCTCACCCACCCCTCAGAGCAGCTCGCCCCAGCGCTCCCCCTCCCCTCTGCCCTGCCACGCTCTGGCCCAGTCTGCGGTGGGTCAGTCGTTCCCCGTGAAGCTCCACTCCTCCCCTCCCCTGGTGAGGCAGATATCCAGGCCTAAGAGCGCAGAGCCTCCACGCTCTCCGCTCCTCAAGAGGGTGCAGTCAGCTGAGAAGCTCGCCTCCTCCCTCGCTAACTCCCCCTCATCTCCCTCTGGCGTGACAGCGGGGGGAGCGTCTGTAACAAGCCGGAAACACAGTCTGGACATCTCACACTCAGAGTTTAAGAAAGAGATTCTGCAGAGGGAACCCAGCCTAACGAGCCTACAGGTAGGACTTCATCACATAAGTTGACAATATATTGATGCCATAATACTGTCTAAAAATGTTAACCTCTATTGATGATGGGATGGCTTTACAAAGATTCTGATACTCTTGCAAAACGCAGTGGTTCTCCAATTTCGATGTATTGGATGAGGGCTATTTCTGCAGGAATGTGCATGACCGGGAAATAAAATGTATTTTAGATCTACAAAGTTGAATCAATCTGTTTGATTTGGAAACAACACATTAACCCGAGAATAATTTTAAGGCAACAAAGAAAAGTTAAATATTTACAGACAGACACACAACTTTTTCCAAACAAGCAATTCTGTGCAGCTCATTGAAGCGAATTACATTTAAACCTGAAAGAACCTTTTCTGTTTGATGTTCTTCAAAAGGATCCAGCAACAGAGAAATCACCAACGACACAAACTAGTTTGTTATTTTGCCAGAGTGATTGTCATCTTATCAGTGTGTAGCTGCTGACTGAACTACTATATTGAAGGATTTCTACATTTTGTCATATCTTTTTTGTTTCATCCCTCCCCCACCCAGGAGTCAGCCAGCGAGGGTCTGCTGTCCTCTGCCGGACGCGGCGTGGAAAAGGGCAGCCTGCAGAAACACTCCTCCTCATCCAGGAAGTTAGGGCGCCAGGAAGGGGACAGTTCCCTCAGCTCGGTGTCCGGCTCGCTGGGCCTGGCTCCCGGAAAGAGCAAGCTGAAGGACAAACTGTCCGCCATCCGGCAGGACAGAGCCGAGAGGAGAGAATCACTACAGAAGCAAGACGCCATCCATGAGGTCGACTCCTCAGAGGACGAGACGGACGAAGGCTCTGAGGACAGCCAGGACGGACGCAGGGGAACGACCTTTACCCCCCCTCCCCTGCTGAGGCCCACCACTGTGAGAAGCGGGCCTGGAGGCACCCTGCCGTCCCTCTGCCTCTCACCCTGCACCCCTCATGCCACATTCTCCCACACGGGGCCCTCACAGGTAGGCAGGCCGACTCCTTTGCACACACTACCCTCCGTTTCAGAGACGAAGCCTGGACAGTTCGCCTCCCCTCTGGGAGTAAAGGACCCCAGGTCTGTCTCATCTGCAGAAGACAGCGTGAGACAAGAGAGGAAGGTTTTTGAGCCAAGTGCAAAACCCATTCAGGGCCCCCTTCCCTTCTCCACCCCAGGCAGTGCATTCATCTCAGTCAACAAGGACACTTTCCTCAAGCCTGCTCCTCCATCGGACCTAAAGAGTCCCATGGTGAAGGCTGCACCCTCTGATCCCAAATCAGGGGAGCAAACCCTGGTCAGCACCAGGACCGCAGTCCCCTCTACCACAACAAATACTACCAACTCCCGAAGCACCACAGACTCCAGAGACTCCAGACCCACCACCATCAGTACAACAGACAGTTTAACCGCCGACAGCCAAGAGACCCGCCCCTCCTGCTCCTCTCCTGGTATCCCCAAAGAAAAGAAGGAGGCTGACAACCGGAGACTTTGTGCTGCGGCTGCTGCAAGTCTGAGTGTGTCGCCCTCGTCCACTTCTGGATCCAGCTCCTCCGCCAACTCCCCAGTCCCGCCCCCTGAGAGTACCATGGACAAAGTTGTGTCCCAGCTGGCGACAGTAGCTAAGAGTGTTCTAGGTCCTGTCAAACTGAACGCCACTGCTGACAAGAGCCAGAAAGACCAGATACCATCCAGAGGTGGCACCCCAGAAGTCCCACCGTCTAGCCCCTTCTCATTTCCATCCAAAGGGCTACCAACCCCTCAGTCTCCCATCCTTTCAGGGTCCCAATCCAGACAAAAGACTGAGCCAGCTGCCCCCTTGACCACCTCGCAGACCAAACCTTTAACCCAGAAAGACTTTGCAGCCCTGCCGTCTTTGTCATGCAAGGAAGTCCCAGAAAGGCCCGCATCAGGGTCTGAGACCGCTGCTATGTGTCCATCTGCACAGAGGCTGGGCGCAGCAGCCGCTCTGCCTTTCCCAAACGCAGCATCCTCTGCAGCAGCTGAGCCACAGCAGAAGAGGTCCGAGCCCCAGACGGCCTCTGCCAACGCCACCAACGCCGTGTCCGCCTCCTCACAACAAGACAAAGCAATCTGCAAGAAGACGTAGCAGCAGGAACCAAAATAGCAGATCACACAGCTCAGTGCTGGTTCGAGGTTGTAGAACTCACACAATCTGCATGTTTTGGAAGAAAAACATATTGGTAACTTCTCATTAATCTGAGAGGTTCACTTTCAAAATAAAAGAAAGGCGTAGAGAGGGTTGAGGAGCGGAGACAGATGCAGCAGTCCTAGTTTCATTCCAGTGCTCTCGGTGTTCATGTGAGTTATTTTGGTGTCCTGTCCTCTTTGGTTTCTGCTTTCAGACTGAATGGCAATATGAGTTGGCAGGTTTTTTTTCTCTTTCTGCAAACATGTACGGGGCTAGGAATAAAAAGCTCAGTGGTCCATGCACATACAATTTAAAACGTTGACACATCACACACACCTTCCTCGCTCTCGATCTCCTTGTGCTGCCCCATTACTTTTCACCTTGATGTTTGGCAGAGTCTTCACGCATGTTCTACATACAGATCAGGACGTGCCTTACTGAACACACACTTGTTCCCCTCTTCCCTTCCCTTGAAAAAGATTGTATCTCAGCAATAAAGTGCAGCGTATGTTTAGCAATCTGTGCAAATGCATTACATTGTTTTTAATAGTACTTAATCTGCACCGTCAATGTGCACTCAGCACCCAGATAACTAGGCCAAATCAAACTCCACTCTAGATGTAGTCCCTCAGGCTCAGCACTGCAGGCCTGCGGCAGGGAGGCATATCCCCTGAGCACGGGCTCCAGGCGTGGTTATAGGATTGGATTCTTGGGAATGTCAGCCTATTCCTAAACTGTACCACTCTCCTCACTCATCACCCAGCTTTATGTTTAATGTCTGGATTGATCTAAGTTTTCCTAGATTTTTCAGTTCTTTTTCCAAGGTCGAGCCATTCATCCCTAAGAGCTAGAATAGATTGCATTCCTTCCAAGTTGAAAGCCTCCACTGCCTAGAAATGATAAACATTGTTCCTTTAGTTAAACATGTGACTACTAGCTAAAATGCTATAGCGTTGTGATTCAAATATTACATCTGGTTCCATGTTGGAAAACACCCAGACATGACATGAGCTCTGACATTGACGAAATTCTCTTTAGGGTTTACTCCTAGCTAGCTAGAGTAGCTAACCATCACTTTCATGTGTTGCTAGTGCCAGATAAAAAAGCATTCTAGCTCTAGTTAATGATTTTAGATTTACTAAAAGATTAGCGCTTTGATAAACTATTAGAAAACCCTCATATTTGACAAGCTAATTACTGGAATAAATATCCTTTTTAAAACCCAGGCCTAGCATATTAGCATTAGCACACTTGCCCTCCCTTTAGTTCTTCTATACTGTATATACCACGTTAGCAGGCTAATCAAATGTGTTTTAACTCTGCACTTCAGATTTAGATTGCCCCTTTACACGTGTTTTAGTTCCAAACACACGCATAGAAAGGAAGCCAAGGACTTGAACACTGATTTATTGGTTTTATCGACACTCAGCTGAAGAACCGAAACTGAGCTTGCTTAAATTGACTGAGGTTATTTTAGAAAACATGTTTCGGTTGGACCACCGCCTTTTTATTTCTCGCCCCATCAGCCTCTGAAGGCTGCGGTAGTTTTATTTGGTATCTGGACCAACTTGCTGTGTTTTTTGCCTATAATCCTGTAAAGTCATCAGACTTGACTTTGTATATGTGTGTGAGAGGGAGAGAGCTTTGTTAATTTGTGCATGGTAATCTGTGTGTGTATGTTTATATATACAGATACACATGTGTATAAGAATATTTAAAGTTCTGTTTGCATCTGTTTTATACCCTGAGTGTGTGTCTGCGTGCGTGTGTCTTAGGATCACACCCTGCTCCCTGTGTTTGTGGCCGCTCGAGCCCTCGACGTGTCGGGCGTCAGGCTTTGCACAAAACTTTTATCTCATTTGTCAAACGAAAGGCAAGGAATCACTAAAAGGAAAGCCGAAGGAGATTTTTGTCCGCTCACTGCTGTGTGTTGGGTTGGAGCTCAGTACTGCTATCGCTAAAACTAAAGTGCAGTAAGCCTGTTAAAAACAATTTCTCATGTTTGTTATTTCTCGGATATATTATCTTTCATTTAGTCCGTTGTGATCCCGCTCCTGATTCCTACTGTTCCTTTGAAGGCAAGATGTTTTATTTCTTTTTGGTTTATTTGACAGTTTTAAAGAATTCCCATTTCATTGAATGCACACCGAGCCCAACCCCTGGTGTGAGTCCACTTGTGTTGTACATTTGAACGTTTTCTGAAAAGCAGGATGTTCCTGTGAGTTAAAGATGAACTGAACCTCCCTCAGTGTGTTGTGTCACTGTCGGGAGAGAAAGCCGAGCTCACCGGTTTCAGTTTAACTAGACTAGAGCTTTCAGGCTCGCTTTGAAAGACTCTGTTAGAGTCTGACTGTGGCAATCTCTGTAATATGTTTACATGTTCTTGTTTTTGTATCTCAATGTGTTTTTTTTGTGTCAATGGAACTTGTTGCCTGTAGCAATCAATCTCCTCTGACAGGCTAGGATAATTACCAATGATGTGTTTAGGTGACTCCTGACCTGTGAATATGTGGTGTGAGTATTTAGCTGTGTGATGAAGAGGTCACCTGTGATGGAGGGTGTGTAGAAAGGAGAGGATTCAGCGCACACATGTCAAAATCATCTCCGCTCTCGTGCATGTCGCCCCTCTTGTCTCATGGCGGCGCAGAATGGACTTAACAGGTGCGTCTGTCGAGATGATCAGCATGTAGGCTCATGGGAGAGGAAGCAAACTGTTTGACTTGGTAACATCTCAAGATGTATCTGCAGTTCACTCCGGCCAATAAGACGAGACGTTGAGACTAATCATTTTAAAAACTATTTCTGTCCGTTTGGGGCGTCAGATATGAAAAGTCCTGTTGATTAACCGACCACATTGGATGTTATTCACACAACACAAGCTTCTTGCCTCTTAGCGTGGTTTCACCAGGACAATTAGAAGACTATTTCAGAGACAAAAGAGGACAAAGTGAAACAACATCTCAACACATTTGTAGAATCAGTCAGCAGGTTGTAATTGAGAGCGAGCACGGACAGATTAATAAGCACTGACTGAAGTTTTAGAGCATGCAAACACAAGTCTTTGTGTAGATTTGTGCGAGTAACACATCTGGCTGTAAATAATTGGCGGGTTTGGGCATGTACCTGGTACGAGCTTATTAAAAAGCAAAGGTCATTCGGAATATGATACTTTGTGCTTTGTTGCACAAATTCTAAGACTGGTGGCACCCAACATCAGGCTTTTATACTTCTGAATCTGAAACTGAAACTAGAGCTGCAATATTATCAGCAGAACTTGATATGTCCGGGAATTACAAGTAAAGTCTATAAAGAAATGCCAAAGATATGATAAAGGTCCTTTTAGAAAGGGTCTCTACACGTTCAGTTTAGTGACCCTTAACAAAAAGAAACAAATATTGACCATTATATTTCAATCAGATCCAAAATCAGTGCCTCGATAAAACCACAATAACTCAGCTTGTTGCTTCATGATTTGTCCCTGTGTGCTCTTGAATCCTGACCAATTAAAACAGCCTGATTAATTCAAACCTGAAATTCGACTCTTGATCAATCATTTTGTCCCTCAATAATCTTTCACTATGAGTTTGTCAGTGCTTTAATCTCCACAGGCTGTCAGAGTTTCAGTTTTACATTCTGATGAAACACCGCTGTCCACTTCATCTGCAGATAATTGGAACCTGAGTGTGTTTGTGTGTAATCACACACACTCCAGTCCATCTGCTCGCAGCTGGTCGTCCTATTAGTGCTACACAGACAGCTGCCTCACACACACACACACACACACACACGCACAGATCAATACTTGTGCCATCTAATGCAGCGGTGCCAGTTTACCATCTCCTCTAACAGGAAAAACACACATACACACATACTTACCCCACAAACACACCTCCCGAGTGTAAAGATGATGGTCTGGCCATCTGCTGGAGAGTGAAGCAAGTGTCAGGTTCCCTGGTGGAGTCATTAATCTCCAGCCCTGAGCCTGTTGACACACACACACACACACACATGCTGGCCCAATAAAACACTTCCCATCATCCCTCAGGCTCGGCTCGGCTCGGTCCGGTCAGTTCAGCAGTTACACTGTTAGCAGTTTGTTCGGCCTGCAGCCTGTGTGTACCCATCATGCACCTCTGCTGCTCTGCGGCTGAGGCCCACAAACCAGACACTGAGCTTCTTAAGTTCTTTTAACGGCCTAGGGGCCAAATTGAATCTGTAATCAGTGTGAAAGTCGGGAATTGAGAGCATGCGCCTGGACATATCTTGTGGTATTATTGACACCAATTAATTTCCATACATATTTGTGAATCCTGTTGAAACAGCTGCAGGAAGCTTTCAAATTAAAAGATAGAAGGTGTGTGCATTCTCTTACATTTATTACAGTTTTAAAACAACAGATTTTTTTAAGATGTCCCTGCGTGCTTGCAGATATCAAACCATGAATTACAGACTGATGGAAGGATCCGTTTTGTCACTAAGGAGCTTCCGTAAATCTCTCAATCTGAGCGTGTGAATTAACCAGCTCTGTCTGTGAGAGGATTCCAACTAGAGGCTTTGGGTATGACAAGGTACGAGGTGAAGCTACACACACACACATGTTCAGAACCACGAAACAGGAGATGCAGTGATGTTTCAGTGTGCAGTCTGTTGAGCTCCTATCTGCCTCTGAGGGGTCGTGTGTGAGAAACGTTGACAGACTTGACTCTTGTCGATGAGGGCAGGATTTCCAAGCTGTGTGTTTTTGTGTTTTGTCTTTAAAGAGTAACGAAGAGGAGAAGGAAGATTCATCTGTGCACCGTTAAAGCTTGAGAAGGACATTAAGAGAGAGAAAAAAAACATTGCTAGAGTAAAACCAGTGCAATATCTTTTAATTTTTTATTGTGGTAAAAGCATGTTGTTGTCAATCTTACCTTACAACAATAATAAAGTTTTTTTTTTATGTACGTCTTGATTGTGATTTATGATGTTTTGTCTTTCACTGTGTCTTATCATCACCTTGTATGTGGCACATCCTTTTTAACATCAAGGCACATACAGTGGGGCAAAAAAGTATTTAGTCAGCCACTAATTGTGCAAGTTCTCCCACTTAAAAATATGAGAGGCCTGTAATTTTCATCCTAGGTATACCTCAACTATGAGAGACAAAATGAGAAAAAAAAAATCCAGAAAATCACATTGTCTGATTTTTAAAGACTTTATTTGCAAATTATGGTGTAAAATAAGTATTTGGTCAATAACTAAAGTTCATCTCAATACTTTGTTATATACCCTTTGTTGGCAATGTCAGAGGTCAAACGTTTTCTTTAAGTCTTCACAAGGTTTTCACACACTGTTGCTGGTATTTTGGCCCATTCCTCCATGCAGATCTCCTCTAGACCAGTGATGTTTTGGGGCTGTCGCTGGGCAACACGGACTTTCAACTCCCTCCAAAGATTTTCTATGTGGTTGAGATCTGGAGACTGGCTAGGCCACTCCAGGACCTTGAAATGCTTCTTAGGAAGCCACTCCTTCGTTGCCCGGGCGGTGTGTTTGGGATCATTGTCATGCTGAAAGACCCAGCCACGTTTCATCTTCAATACTCTTGCTGATGGAAGGAGGTTGTCACTCAAAATCTCACGATACATGGCCCCATTCATTCTTTCCTTTACACGGATCAGTCGTCCTGGTCCCTTTGCAGAAAAACAGCCCCAAAGCATGATGTTTCCACCCCCATGTTTCACAGTAGGTATGGTGTTCTTTGGATGCAACTCAGCATTCTTTCTTTTCCAAACACATCTAGTTGAGTTTTTACCAAAAAGTTAGATTTTGGTTTCATCTGACCATATGATATTCTCCCAATCCTCTTCTGGATCATCTAAAGCAGGGGTGGGGAACCTCCGGCCCCCGGGCCGTATACGGCCCGCGAGACCATTTGGTACGGCCCTCGAGGTAATTTATAAACAGATGAAAAAAGGAATCTAGATCGCAAAAAAATTAAACAAGCGAGTGCCTGTTTTTCCTGGCCAAGGTCAGGGTCCTCGTCTGACAGGGGTTTAGTGCTGACGGAGAGCACCACAACGCCGCTCTGGCACTTCATAAATTGCAGTATCCATAAGGAGCCGTACACATGCCGCAGTTTTTGCGTGGCTGTGTCTTTAGTTGTAAGCCCAGTGGCGATCTGTTCATCTGTCATACTGATCATACAGTCAATAACTTTGTTGTTATTAGCATCTGGTTAGCTAGCTATGCTAATGAATATAAGAAGCTTCTACAACCAGTGAGGTAAAGGCACATCTTTATATGACCATAGTTATACAAAAATAAGAGAATAAAGTAAACAGGTACAGAATACTATATGACAGTAAAAAAAAAAAGTTGTTATTAATAAACAAGAATACAGTTTAAAAGGGGAGTGATTTGTAAAATATCCATATAGAAAAAGAGATCTGCTTACAGTTCTGTTTCATATGGGTGTTGAGAGATGTATAGATCTCCTAATGTTGCTCTCAAAGTGCACCAGATTGATGCTTTTAACTTCAACATTTAAGAACAAATCTTCCCGGGGAAGCTTGCCCCCAGACCTCCTAGAGTCCTCCCTTAAATCATGTCCACATGGATAGGATACTAAATACATTTGCACACATCTTGTGTCCTATCTTTCTGTTTTGGTGGTCATGCCACAACCGTGCACGTGAATGCATGCGCGAGTCATGGTGAGATATCTGGATTAAGAGGTTGCTTTTTCTTTGCACAGCATGAAAGAAAGGCCAAATGAATGGGCTGTGATTTGAGTGTTTTTAAGCAGAGGTCGATCATTTGTACGGCCCTCGGAGGATATTGAAAAAATTGAAATGGCCCTTGAGAGGAAAAAGGTTCCCCACCCCTGATCTAAATGCTCTCTAGCAAACTTCAGACGGGCCTGGACATGTACTGGCTTAAGCAGGGGGACACGTCTGGCACTGCAGGATTTGAGTCCCTGGCGGCGTAGTTTTTTACTGATGGTAGCCTTTGTTACTTTGGTCCCAGCTCTCTGCAGGTCATTGACTAGGTCCCCCCGTGTGGTTCTGGGATTTTTGCTCACCGTTCTTGTGATCATTTTGACCCCACGGGGTGAGATCTTGCGTGGAGCCCCAGATCAAGGGAGATTATCAGTGGTCTTGTATGTCTTCCATTTTCTAATAATTGCTCCCACAGTTGATTTCTTCACACCAAGCTGCTTACCTATTGCAGATTCAGTCTTCCAAGCCTGGTGCAGGTCTACAATTTTGTTTCTGGTGTCCTTTGACAGCTCTTTGGTCTTGGCCATAGTGGAGTTTGGAGTGTGACTGTTTGAGGTTGCGGACAGGTGTCTTTTATACTGATAACAAGTTCAAACAGGTGCCATTAATACAGTTAACAAGTGGAGGACAGAGGAGGCTCTTAAAGAAGAAGTTACAGGTCTGTGAGAGCCAGAAATCTTGTTTGTTTGTAGGTGACCAAATGCTTATTTTCCACCATAATTTGCAAATAAATTCTTTAAAAATCAGACAATGTGATTTTCTCGATCTTTTTTTCTCATTTTGTCTCTCATAGTTGAGGTATACCTAGGATTACAGGCCTCTCTCATCTTTTTAAGTGGGAGAACTTGCACAATTGGTGGCTGACTAAATACTTTTTTGCCCCACTGTATGTATGCCACTGAACGTACATTAAGTCGGATATAATACATATATAAGTGGCTACAGGGTTTAAAAAGATGCCTCAGGATGCTGCTAGTGCAAACACATCTCTGTATGATGAGCCTTTGTTTCATAGTTTTCTCCATGTTAATGCATTAGCTTGGATCCAGAATCACAGACACACAGAGGTCCAACTCAGACAGAAAAACTGCAATCAATTTCAACTCTTTTTGTAGAGTCCTCCACCTCAGTCTGTATATGTGGTCGGCTCTCGGAGTTCCACCTCATCACACACCACATCTGATCCTCATCAGCCACATTATGCTTAAAGGATTGGAATCTGAGGTAAGCTCTCTGTTTGTTTTCTGTCAAACCACAACATGATCTTCTCCACTTGAGGTTTAAATTGAACCGTACATATTTGTCTCGGACATGTCACAGTAACCAAAGCAACGAGGCCAAATATAAGGCAATACTAAAGAGGCACAATATAAAGATGGCAGGAATCTTAACACAAACAGCGTCATTATGAAAAAGATTTTATCAGCACAACTTTTACTTGCACCATTTGGCTATTCACCATTTTAAATGTGTAGTGTGCATACTACAGGCGCAACAGGCTGAACAACATGTTTGCTACAATCAGAGTATTTCATATTTATTAATCACTCAGGCCTTTAGTGTATGTGTAGCCTTTATTCCTCATAAAACATTTCAAGAGTCAGAAAGAAGTATTCTACCTGAATCTGCTCTGCTCTCTATCTTTAATCAACCTCCTCTGTAATACAGAATACAAATGACATTTCTTAGAGCACCTGAATGCTTTACTTGTCTTTCATTTTAAAATCGTTAAAACAAATGAAAATAATTTCCAGAACAAACTACACAACCAAAATACACTGAATAAAAAAACAGAAATACCTCTAGTGTGTTCTCATAATTCTACAACAGGGATAGGTGTAGAAACAAACTTAATTCCATTCATCTCCATTATGGAGGCAGATATCTAAGGCGTAGATAAATAGAAGCTCATTGCACAAATAGCAAATTACAGGTAAGACAGAAAATGCATTTATATATAAATTGGGTGAAATAGAACTCAAAAGAAAACGTTCAGGCCTCAGTTTCAAATTGAAATAACTTAAGGTTTCTTTTTTTCTTTTTTTTTTACAGTGAATTACACCTTTTGTTCTCGGGGGGGAAACATAGTTCGCCTGCTCTCTTCAGTTCTTCCATCTAAGAAATGTGATGTTAAATTTCCCCCCCTCTCTCTCCTGCTTCATGGCATGCGTTTGATTCCCAGTCATTTGTTCTCATCACGCTCTGGTGTCTGTCCAGAGAGCGCGAGGAGAAAAGTGGCAGTAAATTATCTGTAAACTCATTTTCCCTGCAGTTCCGCGTGTTATGAGTAAAGTGGCTTCATCCAGTCAGTTAAGCCGTGGTTCTGCGGAGCTCGCCTCCCTAATGGCTCTTTCAAATGGGCCGATCAGCAGCTGGAAGTGTGTCCGCTGTCTCTCCGTGTCTCTACAGGAGATTTCTGGCCTCTTAATGGTCTTGAGAGACAGCTTCAGTGAGGCCTGTGGTGCATTTACGGGGGGGGGGGGGGGTAATGGCTAATCTTTGCAGCGCCGCAGGGCCGCCACGCCTCGAGGAAGAAATGCCGCTAAAATGGAGCTCCATTAGCTTTCTTCAACACTGGGGCAGCTTCTTGCTAACGCACCTCACTCTCCTGCCAATGGACTGCTGAGGTCAGGGGTCGCACCGCCTGATTTAAACACCACCTACCGCTGCATTCTGGGATAATTGGGTCCCTCTCCTTCCCCCCCTCCTGCCTCACCCTTCTTCCACCTCTATCCATCCATCCAGGCGTCTGCAGGGGGCTGTCAAAGCGGAGGAGGAGAGCGAAGGGCCTCTCTCAGTCTTTACTGGAAGTCCTGAGGGGACGGAGGTACACACGGTGGTGAGGGGCTCTGACAGCAGGCCAACCGACGCCTGCACACACACACACACACACACACACACACACACACACACACACACACACACACACACACACACACACACACACACACACACACACACACACACACACACACACACACACACACACACACACACATACACACAAGCGAGAGAAATAGTGACAGGCAGGCAGCCGGGTGATGAATTGCCAGCTTCGCCTCGCTCTGACACGGCTCTACATGACTGGGCAAATTCATTCCAGGCTGCCTGGGAAGGAGGGGAGACAGGGAGGCAGCATCAAGGGAGGGAGACGGGAGGGAGGACGGGGATGTAAAGGGAGGAAACAAGACCCAAATATGTGGACCTGACCTGTGTTAGGGCCAGGCCTCGTACCATCAGTAAAACAAGTCAACTGACACCATCATATTCAGATGTCTTTTAACTTTGACAAGCCGCTTCCTAAGGGTGAGAATTACAATTTGAATTTGATAAATGTTTTGAAACAGATTTAGCGAGTTTCCATCAAGTGGTTAGCAGGAAATAAACATGGCTACACGTTGTTTCGACAGAAGGTAGCATAGGCTGTGGCCATGGCTGTTATCTGGCAGGAAAAACAGTATACGAGGTAGAGGTTACAAACTGGAAACAAAACAAGTCACCTTAGGCTAACTAAACTCAACAACAGAGAAACAGAGAGAGGCCATTATGGATAACTTTCCATAGGGTAACTTTTTAGCTAAATTTAGGACGATTTATTGATCTTTGCCATTTAAAAAAAATGCCGATGTAAACACTTTGGGGGGGGTGGATCAATGAACCTGATGAACTGGGGGATTCCCTCGAATATTGGTAAGGTGTATTTAAACTCACTGCAGCATGAAACTGACACTACACAAAGAAAACTGAGGTGTGTGTGTGTGTGTGTGTGTGTGTGTGTGTGTGTGTGTGTGTGTGTGTGTGTGTGTGTGTGTGTGTGTGTGTGTGTGTGTGTGTGTGTGTGTGTGTGTGTGTGTGTGTGTGTGTGTGTGTGTGTGTGTGTGTGTGTGTGTGTGTGTGTGTGTGTGTGTGTGTGTGTGTGTGTGTTGATTTTCCTGAATTTCACTCCAACCTGAAGTCCATGCTCCTCTGTGTATTTACAGTGGTATTTCTCCACACTCAGAAACTAGAAGAAGAAAAAAACATTATTATTCAGCCAAAACCAAGACTGTTATTTCGCTTGACGCTAAAAACTTTAAAGGAATACTTAAAAAATATTTTGGGAAGTAGGCTACTTTTACTTTGTCCTACTTTGAGGTTGAGAACAATGTCACTCATGAAACTGGGGGAAACAGTAAGACGTAGTGCACCATGCAGTTGCACAAATACAAACATGTAATATTAACATTCATTTGTATTTGGTGAGCTACAGACAGGGAGATCCAAATGTTGTTCTCACAATCCGGAGGAATACAATTTTAATATCATACATATATGTATATCTACATACATACCATCCTGTTCACCCACATAATCAAACATAGACACATATATATACATATACCCACATTAAGAGGCTTTTATCAAAATAAAAGGCACAACAGTCCATCTATGAAAATAGAACTGTCACTAATAACCAGATGAAGAAGAATGTATTACAGTAAAAATATGTACAGTTTGCAAAAGAAAAGTGTCTGGTGCTGGATGTGTGTATTTGTCTCTGTGTTTGTCGGGGGGGGGGGGGGGTTAGCATCCTCACAGACTGGTGTAAAAAGCTGTTTTTTAGTCTGGTGGAGCTCGACCTGAGGCTGTGGTAGGGTGGGTGAAGATGCAGGTGGAGGGATGGGTGGGGTCACCAAAAATGCTTTTCCGGGTGAGGCGGGTGTTGTAGAGCTCCAGGAGTGTTGGGAGTGAGGCACCAATGATCCTCTCAGCAATGCTCACTAGGCGCTTCTGCTGAGGTGCTCTCTATGTGGCACCTCGGTTGAAGACATTCATGATGGGTGTGGGGGGCTCCTGCTTTCTTGCGGACGAAGTAGAGGGGCTGCTGGGCTGTCTTGGTGATTGACTCAGTGTTGTTACTCCAGGAGAGGTCCCCGGTGATATGCACCCCCAGGAATTTGGTGCAGCTCACCTGCTCCACAGCCGCACCACCAACGGTCAGTGGGTGGGGGTGTTGGGTGTCGTTTCTCCTGAAGTCGAACACACTCTCCTTTGCTTTCTCCACATTGAGAAATAGATTTTTATCTATGCACCACGTGGCCAGCTGGTTCACCTACCTCCTGTAGTGGGTCTTGTCGTTTTTGCTGATGAGACCCACCACGGTTGTGTCATCCACAAACATGATGAAGTGGTTGGAGCTGTGTGCAGTCGTGGGTCAGCAGGGTGAAGAGCAGGGGGCTGAGCACACATCCTTGGGGGGCCCCCGTACTCAGCGTGATGGCTCCTGATGTATTGTTGGTGACCCGTACAGATTTTGGTCTGGCAGTGAGGAAGTCCAGCAGCCAGTCACAGAGAAAGGGGCCGAGGCCCAGGGTGCTGGGGGACGATGGTGTTGAATGCTGAGATAAAGTCTATGAACAGCATCCTCACATATTTAGTGTCCAAGTGGGTGAGGGCTGGGTGGAGAGCAGAGGAGATTGCATCCTCAGTGGACCTCTTATCTCATTATGCAAACTGAAACGGGACCAGGGGGGGAGGGGGGATTTGACTTGCTTCATGACTAGCCTCTCGAAGCACTTTATTCATTAATAACATCCATGCTTTTAATGTTGCGACTTGTTTAAGCATGATACGGGCAACCATAAGCAGCAAATGTACAATACAATCTGTGTGGACTTTTCCCAAGGGCTTTATGAGCCTTTGAGTTTATCCAGCAACAGGAAATGTCTTGCACACATTTTGAAAGCAGACTTCCCCTCAGTCGTAGGTTACCTTGCCCACTCATAATCAGCCACAGGGGAGAACAAAGTACAAAGTTACTTCTCTTTTCACCTCAACTTCCTCCTCCTCATCATCATTAATGAGCGAACTGAAGTGTTTTAATCTGGCTCGTGATTCGATGTGTCCTGGCACAGAGAGATTACATCCCATTACACCCAGTGTTCTAATTGGTCTCTGTAGGAAGCAGGTGCCAGGTACTTAATGAGGCCTGTTGTGGCTGATGTATGGCTACTGTAACGTCCATCCCGCCGCACCGACATGAGGAGGCCTATGAGACTAATAGCACATGAAATAGATTCCATTGTGGAGAGGAACAGAGACGGATAGTTGAGGAGCAGAGCGGGCAGCTCTGTCAAATTGAAAAAGTGTGTGAAACTGAAAAACAGGAGGTCAAACTATTCTCTTTGCTCTAAAACGCATTGCTGATGCAGAGAGGTCGTTCTCGAGACAGTTGTAGTAATCTTACATCTTCTTTTGCTAAGATAAATAAGTATCAACTACAGCACTTGTTATAAGAAATTAGCTGACTATGTGATTTAGTCAGCTAATTATTTGCACAAAACTTCAGTTCTCATTCGATTACTATAGCGTTTTGATTTCATGTCCTCCACAAAAGCTGATTCAATAAGTGAAAAATAATGTGTTTCTGATCCATTTCAATAGTTAAATAGTCACATGGTTCACCATTCCACACAGTTTTATGACAGTAGTTGTTCTGCAACCCTGCTGACAAACCAACAAAAGGAAACGAAAATATAAACACACACAACAACAAAGGATAAGTGCAGTTTTAGCCTTTTAACCTACCCAGTCGATCTTTAGAAGCTAGAAAGAGTACATTATATTTTAAAAGTATCCAAACAAAAAGACCTATAGCTCAATGTGCTGATACTTTGCAAATGAAAATATCTAGCACCATCAGCTTGAAAATATGCTAAATCTAGCAAAAAAGTGACAAAGTTAGCAAGACTAACAGCCTGTCTCTGCAGGCATCCCTCCATAGCCACTTCCCAAAAATGATCATCATTACATAAAGGTATCTTAATAAATGTGAACAACAAACCCTATTGTTAGAACTCACAACTGTCAAGCTAGCAGTTTGTAAAAGACACTTGGACGGGCAACGAGTGCAGGGGAAGAAGCAGGTCAGCCAATCATTTCAGTTTTGGCCTCACTAACATGAGAAATTAAGGGTTCAAGTAAAAATATATTTTGGAGAAAATATATTGAATTCGTTGTTCGACTGGAGTGGAAATATAGACTTCAATGTATGCTTCATCTAGTGGCCATTAGTGGTATTACATCTTTCAAATGAGGGCACATTTATAAGGGAGAAATGCATGCTTTTCATTTGATATGACGTTTCTTTCAAAGAGCTGTTTGCATCCCCCCTGCAGATTTAACAAAGGACATCGTTAAAGAATTCACCTGGACTCACCTCATCACACACTTAGTACCCCGCAGAGCTCGTGTGTGTGTGTGTGTGTGTGTGTGTGTGTGTGTGTGTGTGTGTGTGTGTGTGTGTGTGTGTGTGTGTGTGTGTGTGTGTGTGTGTGTGTGTGTGTGTGTGTGTGTGTGTGTGTGTGTGTGTGTGTGTGTGTGTGTGTGTGTGTGTGTGTGTGTGTGTGTGTGTGTGTGTGTGTTAGGGGTGAGACCACAGACACACGATCAAGACCTTCCTCCTGACTTTGAACAAAGAGGCTGCTGTTCGACAAAGAAAAGATAGGAAGGGGTTAAGAGCTCCAGATGTGTGTGTGTGTGTGTGTGTGTGTGTGTGTGTGTGTGTGTGTGTGTGTGTGTGTGTGTGTGTGTGTGTGTGTGTGTGTGTGTGTGTGTGTGTGTGTGTGTGTGTGTGTGTGTGTGTGTGTGTGTGTGTGTGTGTGGGCACCCTGGGTCTCCATCAGTGTCTGGCTGATTGATTGGGACGTCAGCCAAGATAAAAGATCCCGTCCTCACAGTGCGGCCACGCAACGCCCCGGGGAGAGAAAGGCACACACACACACGCACACACACGCACTCTGACACACACAACCGCATGCACTTGTATACCTGTACTGAATACAGATCGGGCTCCCGCTGGCCTGGCTGTGTTTACACTCCTGGGGCTTGTGCTGTCTCGGTTCATGACTAAATATTCAGGAAAAATGTTATTTTCATCATACTTTTAAAATAATCTACATTTTAAGAATCTCAATCACCAATGAAACACCATACTACATGTGGTTTGGACCTTCTAGCTGTAATAACTTCCAAATATTTACACATTTATTTAATATAATATAATAATCATGATGAATGTATACTGTATATGAGAACCTGTGGTTTTTGGACACACACACATGAGAAAATAAATGATCAAACTTTCAGAATTTGAAATACCTCACTGATTCCCACTGGGCAATTGGGTTGTGTTATGAAAGCTCCAAACACAAGCTGAAATATCAAGAAGAGACAGGGCAATGGAAAAAAGAAAATAGTATGTAAAATGTACTGTATGCATTATACTTCAATATTTAACACAAACTAATGATACAAATAAGAAAAAACAAAATATGTAAAATAAAGTAAATGATATACTCTCAGGAATAGTACAACATTTGACCATTACCTGAAATGTTCAGTATAAATAAAGTAAAAATGCCAAAGTAAAGCATATTGCAAAGTTGATGATCAGCTGTGTCCAAAGAAATAAGAACATAATGTAAGGGTAAATCACATAATGTCAAAGAGATATATACATTATATTCTTTTGAATAATGTTTAGTGAATACAAATAATAAACTGAGCGCACAAAATTAATATTAATATATGGAAATTGTGTTTTTATAGACGGTAACATTTTTAACTGTTTGACTTCAACTTTCTGACATTGGTTTATGCAGTTCATTTGAAAAAAGTCTAATCCTTTTTTTCCTCTACAGAATGTAATTATAACCCCTGCATGTATTTTTTTTTTGCAAATCATGCAAGAATCGAGATTTTAACTTGTTTTGTTATGGTTCTAATGAAAAAGTTGTTTTATCAGCGCACATCTCAGATACATGCTGAAATCCTTAAAAGTAGGTTCTGAATTGACTGTATGGCCCTTGGTCTTATGTGATTGATTCATGCGAAGTTTGTCTTTAACTTTCAAAACTAACCATATCGTATTTCCCCCTGTGTGTGTGTGTGTGTGTGTGTGTGTGTGTGTGTGTGTGTGTGTGTGTGTGTGTGTGTGTGTGTGTGTGTGTGTGTGTGTGTGTGTGTGTGTGTGTGTGTGTGTGTGTGTGTGTGTGTGTGTGTGTGTGTGTGTGTGTGTGTGTGTGTGTGTGTGTGTGTGTGTGTGTGTGTGTGTGTGTGTGTGTGTGTGTGTGTGTGTGTGCCCATCATTAACTGTTGGATCTACAGCCTCCAGTTTGAGTGTCTGACCTGCAGGGGCTGCTGCTGGAGCGCATTTATCTTTTTTTGTCTCATTTCTCTCCTCATTCATTTTTGTCCCAGTCCTGACATCTTATTCTGCTTTTCAGAGGCCACTCTCTCATTCTCTTTATCTCTCTCTGTGTTTTCAGAGCCTCACCCAGACTCCGACCCTCCACCCCTTCTAGCCTTCATCGATTTGAACGCATGTCTCCTCTCCTTTTTCTCCCCCTCTCCCCCTTTTTCTCTCCTCCTACTCCCTTACCACTCTCATGACTTCTGTTCAACCCTCCATTCATTTTTAATCTCCCTCCCTCCCTCTCTCTCTCCCTCCCTCTTCCCTCATCCCTCTCTGATCATGCAGTGGAGACTGTGTTTGATGTCTCTGACATCTCTATCAGAGAGCAGCGAGGAGGAGCCTGCAGGGAAAAACAGCCTGAATTATATACGCAAGAAATGTTCATATTTAAGAGCCAAGAAGCACAAAGACACCAGACTATAACAGATGCTGACTGTCCATAGTCCAGAGTCCAAGCAAAGACAACAATTAACCTGAAACCTTGAGTTCAAGGTTCATTTCATTTACATCCTGTAATTAACTCACAGTAGAGTTTAACTCTCCTATTTGTTATGGAGACTGAAATACTTTATATACACATAACCTATGTTGTTATATTATTAAAAAGTAATTTTAATGATTTATTGGGAAACTATACAGGACTGTCTCAGAAAATTAGAATATTGTGATAAAGTTCTTTATTTTCTGTAATGCAATTAAAAAAACAAAAATGTCATACATTCTGGATTCATTACAAATCAACTGAAATATTGCAAGCCTTTTATTATTTTAATATTGCTGATTATGGCATACAGCTTAAGAAAACTCAAAAATCCTATCTCTAAATATTAGAATAGTTCCTCAGACCAAGTAAAAAAAAAAGATTTATAACAGCAAAACACAATCAAACATTTGAAAATGTCCATTAATGCACTCAGTACTTGGTTGGGAATCCTTTTGCACGGATTACTGCATCAATGCGGCGTGGCATGGAGGCAATCAGCCTGTGGCATTGCTGAGGTGTTATGGATGCCCAGGATGCTTCAATAGCGGCCTTTAGCTCATTAGCATTGTTGGGTCTGGTGTCTTTCAGCTTCTTCTTCACAATACCCCACATATTCTCTATGGGGTTCAGGTCAGGGGAATTTGCAGGCCAATCGAGGACAGTAATGCCATGGTCAGTACACCAGTTACTGGTGGTTTTGGCACTGTGGGCAGGTGCCAGATCATGCTGGAAAATGAATTCCTCATCTCCATAGAGCTTTTCAGCAGACGGAAGCATGTAGTGCTCTAAAATCTCTTGGTACACAGCTGCATTTACTCTGGGCTTGATGAAACACAGTGGACCAACACCAGCAGCTGACATGGCTCCCCAAACCATCGCTGACTGTGGGAACTTCACACTGGATTTCAAGCAACTTGGATTTTGCTCCTCTCCAGCCTTTCTCCAGACTCTGGCGCCTTGACTTCCAAATGAAATACAAAACTTGCTTTCGTCTGAAAAGAGGACTTTGGACCACTGTGCAACTGTCCAGTGCTTCTTTTCCTTAGCCAAAGTCAGACGCCTCTTCCGTTGTCTTGAGTTCAGAAGTGGCTTGACCATGGGAATACGGCTATTGTAGCCCATTTCCCGGACACGTCTGTGAACAGTGAATTTTGATACCTGGACTCCAGCTTCAGTCCACTGTCTTTGAAGCTCCCCCTAATTCTGGAAGCGACTCTTCTTCACAATGCTGTTAAGGCTGCGGTCATCTCTCTTGGTTGTGCAGCGTTTCCTGCCACATTTCCCCCTTCCAACAGACTTTTTGTGGATGTGCTTTGAAACTGCACTCTGTGAACAGCTTGCTCTTTGAGAAATTTCTTTTTGTGTCTTACCCTCCTGATGGAGGGTGTCAATGACGGTCCTCTGGACAGCAGTCAGATCAGCAGTCTTCCCCATACTTGTGATTTAGTTTACTGAACCAAGCTGAGTGTTTTTCAAGGCTCAGGAAACCCTTGCAGGTGTTTCGAGTTAATTAGACGATTGAACACCCTACTAGTATACTTTTTCATGATATTCTAATATTTAGAGATAGGATATTTGAGTTTTCTTAAGCTGTATGCCATAATCAGCAATATTAAAATAATAAAAGGCTTGCAATATTTCAGTTGATTTGTAATGAATCCAGAATGTATGACATTTGTTTTTTTAATTGCATTACAGAAAATAAAGAACTTTATCACAATATTCTAATTTTCTGAGACAGTCCTGTATTACAACAAATGTCATTATACAAGTAATGTGTAATCCTGTATGCTGATCATCATGTTCTCCATCATCACACCATGACTTTGACATTTGTTAAACCGATACTAACCTGAATTTAACCCCCAAGACTCACTTTGCTGGTAAAGGACTGCTGGTTTGAGTGTCTGACAGTCAGAAACCCCCTCCCCTCGCACCTTTGTGGAGCTGGAATCAGAGGGTTATCCCTACCTTTCCTCAACTAACAACCCAACATCACGTCCACTCAGGGCCGGCCCTTGGCATAGGCAGTATAGGCGAATGCTAAGGGCGCTTCAAACAATGGGGGGCGCCAACAATTTAAAAAAAAGAAAAAAAAAAGTTAGAAATTAAAAAATATATATTATTTTTTTATTTCATAACACAATTTCCCGATTTTGGATCAACAAAGTACATCTTATTATCTCATACTAACAGAACTATGCCCATATTGCGTACAGCGCCCATAAACTATGGCGCACCCGCCTAAAGCCAAGTTGAACTACCCCAGCCCCAGTAAAAAACAGAGGTTTATATGAAATAGTTCTTTTCTTGAAATAATGGTTTTAGTGTGCAATTATAGGTTTTAATTTTGTATTTGTGTTAATTTAAAATAAATCAAACTCCCAAAAAACGTATACAGCTTTTATTAACATTGGAATTTACTGTGTAAGCGGCCGCAGGGGGGAGAGCTTTAGAGAGCTCTCTCCTGAAAGACTGAGAGGCTCTGATAACCTCAACTCAGTGAGGTAAAGGCACACCTTTATATGATCATTATAGTTATAAAAAAATATCTATTCTCTTATAGTATAAAATACTATATGACAGTAAAAAAAAGTAGTTATTAATAAACAAGAAT
Source organism: Notothenia rossii (assembly GCF_949606895.1). Lineage (NCBI taxonomy): Eukaryota > Metazoa > Chordata > Actinopteri > Perciformes > Nototheniidae > Notothenia > Notothenia rossii. The sequence continues at coordinate 67,607,267 of NC_136912.1, forward strand.
ACAGTTTAAAAGGGGAGTGATTTGTAAAATATCCATAAATAAATAGTAAATCTGTTTACAGTTCTGTTTCATATGGGTGTTGAGAGATGTATCCATAGATCTCTTAATGTTGCTCTCAAAGTGCACCAGATTGATGCTTTTAACTTCAATATTAAAAAAGAAAATCTTCGCAGGGGAGCATGCCCCCGGACCCCCAAAGAGGAAGTTGGTTCCACCCCCTACTTAAATCATGTTCAAATGGATAGGATAATAAATACATTTGCACACATCTTATGTCCATATCTTTCTGTTTTGGTGGTCATGCCACAACCGTGCACGTGAATGCTTACGCGAGTCATAGTGAGTGCCTGCATTTTTTGGGGAGGGGGGGAAAGCAAATTGGTCAGGGCCGGCCCTGCGTCCACTTTATTAAACAATGGGTGGTTGAGGTGTAAAGGTAAGGGTTTTCTTCATTTCTCACCATAATCCCCCTGTGGATTTATGAGCAGACGGAACATATTCTTAGAAGGTGTGGTCCATTCTCCCAATTAGTTTGATGCATTGTGTCTCTATTACAGCAGGCTTTTCACATTGCCTGTGGCCATTTGGAGGAATACACACCTCAGCATTAGGAAAAGGACTGACAACACTTGGTACACACTTGGAGAACACTGAAGCATTCCTATAATAACAACTCCTAAATAGCCCTTTGAAGAAGCCTGGGGCAATTTCTTAATGGAGGTATATAGAAGCACACACACCTAGCACGCACCCAGTCATCCAAACACTCAGTCATAAAGCTACACACTGAAGAGGCCTAATGGGCACGACAAGACTTAAAGCAAAGACAAACAGACACAAAATGAAAACAAAGAGACATAAAAACAGACTTAAAATGACCGAGATCAAAACAACTACAAAGAGACACAAAGCAACTACAGAGATACAAAAAACCACTAGAGAAAGACACAAAGTAACTACAAAGACTCTCGGATTTACTACAAAGGGACGCAAAATGACAACAAAGTGAGAAAAAGCAGCTGCAAAGAGATACAAAACAACAACCGTCGGAAACTAAATGACAACAAAGAGACATACATCTACTACAAAGAGACCAGAGGCCTGTACTACGAAGCTGGTTCAACCTAACCTGGATATGTTTGAGTTAGCCGGTTGGCCTAATCCAAAACATACGCGCTCTCGCTAAAATGTACTACGACACGGGTTATCAAGTGGATCGCTCAAGCCAGCCGTGTCCTATCTAGTTAGGTGCGCGTTCACATGAAAGAGGTGGTATTTGGAGCATTCGACCAATCACAAACATGGAGAAGCGTACTGACAGCGCAGCGTCATACTTCCTGAATGAAAAGTCAACTATAATATTAGACATATGAAGAAGTTAAACTTTAAACATCCATGACTTAAACACTTTATCCAGGATAAAAGCCACATAGCTGCACCTGCAAGGTGAATACAGCTGCTAAAAGAAAAAGTGTTTGAATGCGTACATTAACAGGTTTATGATATCACTGCCCCGTCTAAGACACGAGTGGATCTGACTTTAATTACATTTGACTCGAGTGTTTCGTCAACTTAATGTGTTCCTTAAAATAATATACTACGAATCAACCGACCAGCTACACAGCCTAAGTTACCATGGAGATCTAGCCTGCTAAAAAGAGAACCAGCTTCGTAGGACCGGAAACCCCGAGTTTTCCCTGAAGTTAGCCGGCTAAGCAAAAATCCTGCTTCGTAGTATACCTATACATATATATATATATATATGTATATATATATATACATATATATATATACATACATATACATATAGAGATATGAGCTACGAAGATACGAAAATGACACCCAATAGAAGAATCTACTTCAAAGAGACAACTTCAGAAACACTAAAAAGAGACACAAATCGAAAAACAAAAAAGGTTTGAAAGAACCACAAAGAAGAAAAATGAAGGCAAAGACCACATCTATAACATAGAGACATGAGAAGACTACAAAGAGACACGCAACTACCAACAAAAGGCTGATAACTAAACTGTCTGTGGATCTTGCTCCTATGTAGGAGAAAGTGTTCGGGCCTTTTGAATGTCTGTGCCCAGGGTGCCATTGTCTCATGATCCACTCATGAACACACACACTTTTGCAGCCTGCAAACACACAAACACACAAACACACACACACACTGCTGTAGTGGAGACTGTGTGTGTGCCGGCTACGGTGATCAATAATTCAATGTGACTGTGTGGATCCAACCTCTGGCTTCACACACACTGTCATGAAGGGATAGGTTCAGATAGCTCCCAGTAATCACTCCCCACTCCAACACTTGGGTTTTTCTGCTTGTTCCTCCTTCATCCAGTTCAACATCTTCTTTTTCTTTCTCTGTTATGTTTCTCCGTGCTGGCCTTGGTCTAAATCAGTCTCATGAGATAAACGGAGAAGCAAACGCACCGAGAACAGCAGATCAGCACCTTTGTTCTGCAGCTCTGCCTCCTCTCAGATCTGTGTTTCTCCTCGGAGCAGCTGATCCGATCATGACCTCCGCGCTCGCCGCTGTTCTCTAACTGTAATGGTGTTGTGTCCTGAACTCTCACCCCCTGTGCTTCATCATTGTCACTCACTGAGCCAGAAAACAAGTAGATATTCAATTATCAGCAGGGGTTTGGTGGCGTTGTGGGCATTCAAATGTAGATTAACCAATTAAGCCATAGGAGGGCACTGTTTGATTAGATTAAGACGCACACAGATCTTTATAAAAGATGATGCTTTTCAAAAATAATTACAAAATTACAAAAAAAGTGCATTCTCAATCTGCTGTGCATCACTCAAGGTTTAATATTTGTGATAGCTTTACATCCCTAATTAGTCAATTTCTGTAAGTATATTCCACTTTACTGAAATAACCGATTATTGTGGGCTGCAATGACTAAAAGGGTGAGCAGACATGTCTTTTCTGAGTCAATGTAATGACCTCCTAGTGTATGTTGATATAATGCACTGCAAGGCCCTTCATCTCAGGTACAAATAAATCTTCATGCTCCAACACCGTGATATTTCAGACAATAAAGAAGTGGTTCTCCAGTTTGGTGTGAAAGACCGTCCTGACCTCAACACCTTTGGGATGAAGTGGAACATACAGTGAGAAAGAACCATCACCTGACATCACTGCTGGAGCCCAGTAATGCTCTGGTGCCTCAACGAGAGCAAATCCCTGAAGTGAGGTTCAACATCTGGAGGAGAGACTGAAAACAGAGGAGTGGAGGTTGTTAGAGCGCAAATTAATGAGGCTGGAGTCACATGTAAAGGGTCTCTGCACACATCACTGCATTTTTTATGAGAAGGTTAACTTGTCGTCCTTGTACAAAACAGTATAATGGACCAGTAGATAAAGAGGGTTTCATCCCCCCCAATTTAAATTCAAATCCTTATTTATGTTCTTTATTGACTGCTAAAACAATAGAGCGGCTACCTTTCGGCCACACAGACACATTCAATCATAAATAAAGGGTGAATAGACCCCTGATGAACATGTTCTGTTCCTAAACACTGCTTATTAGTTTGTTAGTGCAATGTTTAGTTCTTTTCAAATCAGTTTATTTAAAGTGGAATATATCATGTCGTTTTTAACCTTTTGCAGTTTTGTGTCACATGATCAGCAGGTCAGGGAAGCGCAAAGATGTTAAGGTGGCATTGCCTGTCAAAATGGCATTGCATTAATAAAAAAAACGTTATGGCTTTCACTAAGCCCCATCTCCCATATGTCCTGGGGACGCATGCAAGTAATACACATTTGGATGATATGTGAATTTGATTTAGTGTAACTTTAGCAAATATGGGCTGATCACAGCAAAAAGGGGCAGCTCAGCCAGAGGTAGAATATGTTGTTGCTCAATCATCTTATGGTCCGACATTGGGCATGTGCAACAGATACAGCATAGCATTCAGTTGAATATCTGTATTCTATTACATTTACTTTTTCACAGGAATGTTTCCCAAAACAAAATAACATTTTCATTGGCCATGTTCACACTCACATTCAAACCTGAATTGTTTCACTGCAAACAATGAGAACTCACTGGATTGATTAAAGCAGAATGTATACAAGATAGCCTTCTGTAATCAGCCGTTGTTTCCCCCCTGGTGGACAGTGGGGGAGCTTATGCCAAACAAACCCAGTGATGCCACTGTCTCCACTGATTGGAGCACAACACACATGTGACCTGACACTGGCCCTCTGAGAAAGTAGTCCTCTACCTTACATCCCGTTGTGTGTTGCTTTACAAACAAACACAGTTTTTCTTTTAAATTACTTGGAGATCTTTCAGTTTAACCAAGAGGGAAACAAGCTCAAATGTACAGTCACACATCATTTTCTCAAGGATTGTTTTGGTTACATTTGGAGCCTTTTTTTTCTGTGATTCACTTCTTGCTATAAATGGGAAAATAACCAGTGAGATGTTCACAGAAAGGAAATAAGTATTTACTTATTTCTCTGAGGCATTCATTTGAAATCAGATTTGCTGCTGCATTTTCAGTTTGGCTGGCGGTGAAGTGATTACACAGCTCTGTACATTGGATTTGTCGAGTTGTTTGATTTATTGAATCCTGGTGGATTGTGCTTTGCCTTTCTGTACAACATTACATCCCTTTATCGTCCGAGAAAACTGATTTCTCAAAGTACTTTCAGTCAGGTACTTCTTCCCAAGAGTGTTTTTTTGCAAATGCCCATCTTCCCTGAAATAAAGAGAATAATTAAGGTGGCATGTAGAGATTTGCTGTCACTAAGTGAAGCTCTTTGGTGATGAGTTTTGGTGAAGCCACGCTTCATCTAAAGGAGGCCACGGCTCTCAGGAGGAGCCCATGGAAAAACCTCCCCAGCGAAAAGCAACTTTAAAATGCTCTATTAGCTGCTGTCTATATGCAGATCAGATTCACTGGGTGGCCTCATTTCATACGGTAGATCATGAATTGATCATGTGTGGAAGGATTGCGCACGCTGTTTAGAATTACATTCAATATAGAAGAGCTTCATCACAGACCCAGCTGCACAGGCATGATTTAGGATGTGATGTATACAGTTATTACATTGTTCTGGTGGATAGGAAGTTGTGATTCAAAGTTTCATTCACCAGTGATTGCCCAGTTTTAACTGAGGCTACTGCACTATAGCTAGGGGATTTTAAAGTGTTTTAATTGTGTTAAAGAGGACATACTATGTTCATTTTCTGCTTCATATTTGTATTTTGTGTCGCTACTGTGAAATGTTTACATGTTTTATTTGCTCTGATTGGTTAGAGATGTCCCGCCCCTTCACCTATGTAAAATGTGTAGGAGTGCTAGCCAATAGAAGCATGAGTGTTACTGTTACATAGTGATGTCATTTTGTCACATAAGTAAACAAAAGAGTCCAATGGAGGCGTATCAGGCAACCATATCAGGTTGTTGGTGATGTGGGAGAGGAACTTTGGGATTTTAACCCCAAAACAGCAGAATACAACCCTTCTAATCAAATGTTTTTTTGCCTCTTTTTTGGTATGCTTGTGGCAAAAACGATGCATCATATTGAGAATAATAATGCTGCCTGGTGCAACATAAATGATATTTTTGAGGATCAGTTGAGTTGCTCTTTTTGAACAACGGCAGAAACAGCCCAGGAGCGTTGGCCCAGATTCACTCTCACATCACATGCTTTGGGAGCTCTCCGGTGTATATCTGTATTAATATACCTGTACACTATGTGTGCAGATTGACTTAGGAGGCTCTCTGCTGGGCTGCATTTAATTACTATGAAGATACATTTTCTGGGATGTCAGAAATATGTGTTTGGATGTCAGTGTGAGAAGTTTTCCCACTCTTGCCATAAGCAGATTATACAGAATATTTGATTTGCTTCTCCAACTGGCACTCGTGGGGATTTGGTAATACTGTCAAAAAAGATGTGAGGAGAAGTTGAGAGGAGCGATGGAGAGAGATAGCAGGAGAGAGGCGGCCTTTGATCAACTCGAGATCTCACTGGCTCTCTGGCAGCAAAAGCTTGCTCTTCTAAATCGCATCTCTCTCCGTCTCTTCCTGTTGTTAGTCCTTAAAACGGCCCTCTACTCTCAAACTTCCAGCGCTATACAATCTGATCTTCAGTTTATAGACTGTTTTTAACTTATTTTTGTCACTTCGTCTTTGTCTTCCTTACAATTCCTAACTCTCCAAAATACTCTATATGTCCCAAACTTTTTCAAATAAAAGAAAATGCTGTTCTCCAGATGAAAATCCAACCCGCTCAGCTGGAAACCTTTTTTTCGAAGTGCTATCATATACTCTGGTTTTGACAGTGTGCGGTGTTAGAGAGCCTCCGGGGGCTGGATTGGCAGGGAAACTCTCACACTGAGAGCCAGGCCGGGCCGCCAGCCATTATACTGTCACTGGCTCAGAGTGTCCCTCTTTGATGATGAGCTGTGGGATCTAGACGGGTAACTCCAACATTACAGTTCACTTGGAGGTTACAGGAGATATTTGGACTAAATTTGATGTAGAACAGCTCGTCTTCTCTTTCAACTACAGCCCACAGAGCACCCTCCACCAAAGCTTTAGGCACACAGCTGCTGCTATAGAAGTCAAATTAGCCTGAACCTTTCCTGTGTTCCTGTTATAATAATGTTACAGCAACTTTCATCAGTCTCCACTGATGATAAGATCTAAATAATAAAACGTTATCATGCTCCAGACTGCACAGAAAGTATTGTAAATTGTGTTTGGCAGGTCTGTGTCGCCATTTCTGTCTAAGTGCCCCTCCTTCCTACAAAAAACAGTAATAACATGCTCAGGTTATATCTAAGTTCCTATAAATGTAACTGCATGTGTTTGATTGGCATATTTTCTCGTATTGATCTTAGGCCCCTGCATTTAATCAAATCCAAATCATAATGGCAGACTTTATAATGTCTACCGAAAGCGTATCGTTGATTGAAGAATTGACATAGTATCATGCTGTAAACAAACTTGTGATTGAACAGTTTGCAGTAAATCAATAACCTCAATACTACAATACTGTATAAGAAGTGACATACTGTTACTTTAACAATTGGTTTGTGGACTATGGGTTTTAAGCTTCGAGTTGAGAATTTGGACATCACTGTCCAAGTTAGTTTTTTCAAACCAATATGGTTATAATATATAATATAATAGGGTAGTGCTTAGTTCAACCGAATGCTAAAAATAACATTTTTAGGTAATCTATAAGTCATCATTTAGTTTCACAAAGTGAGAAAATATGCTGTGTCGTTATTGTTTGACAAAAATACACCCTACCAGACACTATGCTAGCAACTGATCAATCTCTGTTTCTCTGTAAATGGGACCTTAAGTAACAAAATAAACATGATGCTGTACTGTAAGTAAGAAGACTTGAAACTAGTGGTTGAGACCAAACACGTATTCGAACATGTTAACTGATGTAATTAATTAAGTGAGCAGTGGGCTCTTTTTCTCATAGACTTCTATACAATCTGACTTATTTTGCAACCACTTGAGGCCTCACTTGCTGGCTATTTGAGATGAGGCATTGTAGTCACTTTGAAGACATGGAGATTGCCACCATCCTACACATTAATCATTGGGTCTATGGGGCCCCTGAGGGTCCCGGCTCTGCCCAGGTGTATATTGAAATAATTACTTATGGTAGGTGGAAGCCACCTTATTGGTGAATAAACGTTTTTACTTAATGGTCATTAAACGTTGATCAAATTAACAAGAGCTAACCAAAGCACAAGTTTTACAAAGTGATATTATCTTATTCACCTTAAAAGTCATATTAGTTTCATGAGTAACAACACTTTTTTTAAAGCAGTGTTTTGCAGAATGATCTAAATGTTCTCTCATTACTTAACACAGTTCATCTGTATATTGAGGACATGTGGGGGAGGCTGGATCTCTGCAGCTCCTGCGTGGAGGCAGTAGGATTGAGGCTGCGCTTGTTGATACTCGTGTGTGTGTGTGTGTGTGTGTGTGTGTGTGTGTGTGTGTGTGTGTGTGTGTGTGTGTGTGTGTGTGTGTGTGTGTGTGTGTGTGTGTGTGTGTGTGTGTGTGTGTGTGTGTGTGTGTGTGTGTGTGTGTGTGTGTGTGTGTGTGTGTGTGTTTATGTACTGTAGGTGTTGTAGGTGGAGACTGCATTGTCAATGGGTTGAACTCAATCTGTGAGTTCACAAGCGTTTGTTTGCTCTCCAGTCGACCAGTATGTAATGTGAGATATACTGTCCTTGTACTTCAGTTCTTTCAAATGTTCCAACCAAAGCATTCCAAAAAATTGAAAAAGACATCAGTGTTATTATTTAACCAACATACTCTCACTCCCTAAGCGTCCATGAGTGACGCTTGGTCAGGGTCCCGTGGCGTTCAGTTGGGACGCGCCGAGGCTCCTTCAGCCTCATAAACGGACGCAAAGAGTTTTCAACTGATTGCAATGTATTCCCATCAACGGCGGTATTTGACGCTCATGGAAGCACCGCATCCGTTTATGTCGGCAGCTCTTAAAGGCAATGTGAGCGTCCATTCCCATTGGATAATGGAGAATTGTACACCCGGAAGTAAGAATTCTCCTTACTGTCGATTGATTTGACAGTGATATCTCCACTACTCATCAACTCAAAAACACCAGATTACCTTTGTTAATTAAACGACATTGATAGGTTTAAATTGTGTACAATACCTTTGTGTTTTTCCCCTTCATTTCTGAGAAACAACTTGTTTTCTCTGAAATGTGGAGCGCCAAAGAGACTACACTACCCACAATCCCCAGCTATTTTTGTGGCGACGCTTTGACAAACCTCGTGATAAGTCAACAAGCTCTGTGGTTGGATGAAACATAAATTCATGCAAAAAAAAGTCCAATTTAGGGTCCTTCTCAGGTCGATTATTTTGATTTCCTCGCTCCTCGGTCCTCGGTATCACAGGAAGTTGATTTGCGCCATATTGAGTACCGTGCCATGGCGCTTATTTCTGCCGGAGGACCGAGGATCGAAGAGCGAGGAGCGATAATGGAGGAGCGATAATCGAGGAACCATCAGACCATCCTCCTGTGAAATCCACAGATACTCGCCCCGCTTCCTTACTGTGTATCGCTCACTGATTGGACGATGCAGTGCATGCACTGATCTAATGCTTCTTGACATGAGAGCAGTGCCCCAGCGGAGTGAAGAAAACACATGAAACTCACGGGACTCACTCCTCAGTCTCTATACTGTGTTTTGTTTCAATTAATGTATCATTTAGTTACAAATATGTGATATATCTGAACAACAAAGTGGTCAAAAATAATTGTATTCATTTATTGGAAACATTTTCATGATCGCTTTTTTCGTTTTTAGATTTTAAGAATGGCGTTTATCTTTTTTGAGAATGAGTTCTTATTTTATTTAATGTATTTGGGTCTACAACAGATGATACAAATGTTTGTGTCGGTAAATGTGTACTAACAGAGGCGGGGGTGTTTGTGAAAATAAGGGGACAGAGCTGGCTGCTGTCAGACGAACAGCTGTGCGGCGTCATTACAAACGGACGTCGCTTCACATGATGCTCCGGAAGAAAGGCTGTTGATCGCCGTTCAAATGACAGCGTTGGTTTCCCCAAAAGTGGGCGGGGCTGTAAAGTGACGTAGATTTTACTCTCATCTATTGTTCAAAACCATTCTATTTATTCTAACGTAAATGATATGCCAGTGTTTTATATTTGTATTACTTATATTTGTATACTTTATTTGCTATGAGTTATATCTGAAGCAAATTATGTTTCTGAAGATGTGTAGTTAATTCCACCCTTCAATGTAGCATAAATGTGAACCCTCATTACAGGAACAATACCGGAAACAGACGTAGGAAAGATCCTCAGCTCGCTGATTGGATGTTTTAGCCGCAATGCACGTTTTTAAAGATATTACTGATTTTCTTTGCATATAAGAATGTAAATACTGAGTTGAGAGAATAGTCAGGGGATTTGGGTGATGGGAGACACATCTATGGAATCACAATTTCAATAGCTTACCATTAAATGACGGATATACCTTTCTGTCTGTGATGTTTTACAAATCAGATATTAATGTGTAGAAGTAAAACATGAGAAATAGTATACCAATATCCTGTAAAATTATGTAAAAACATGAATAAAACCACATACCTTCAGATGTTATACATGCATAAGTGTCCTACACTATTAATACAAAGTTATTATTAGTATGCTGTGTGAACCTTGTGTGCACCGCCTAGTGGTTGAAGCACGTTATTGAATTATTTTTGTTGAATAATGTTATTTTTGTTGAATAATGTTATTTGATGAAATAAATGTTAAGAGTATTTTCATATGGGGAAAATAGAAGGTCAATGATAGAAATATAGAATATAAAAAATCAAGAAGATACTGTAACGGCCCGTCCACAAAAAATCTTGAAAATCTTGGAGCTGGGCGTGTCTGAAAGCTTGGGGATTTTTTGCGAGCAATGCGACAAATAACCAATCACATGAATCTCCCGCCCCCGGCATACAAAGCAATAGCAATGTTAAAAGGAAGGAAACTGGATATAAAATCCCCAAACAGGCGAAAACCTACCAGTTTCACCCATTGTCTCTGCCACCTCCCTCCATGCCTGGTTCCTCCGGTTTGTATCCCGGTAAGTTATTAGCGACTGGTCATAAAGAACCGGGTGATTTGATACCGCAATAACTCATTTCTCCTCCATTTTCAGAAATATAGAAAATGAACGGCGGTATGGCTCTCCCAGCTGACGCTTCCACCTCAGCTACAAAAGTTGAACATTGCTCAACTTTTGAATCCTGAAAATCCTGGAAATCCTGGAAATCTTCGCTTTGCTTCCCCACAATGCAGTTCGGCGAAAAGCGAGGCAAAGTGACATCACCCCATTCAAAGTCAATGGGCAGAGAAGCGTTGGAAGATTTTTTTAACGCTGCTGTGTAAACGGGCCGTAAGTGATCTCTACAATAAAATAGTTTAGTGAACGATGTACAAAGATATTAATATGAGGATGTGCAAAACAGACAAACTAATTAACCTTTATTAACACATTAAAGAATACTTTAGGTTGATGTCTTCTTTCAAATAAGAAAAAAGCTTTGGGGGTATCTATCTACAGATAAATATTAAGCCTGACAAAGTACTCAACGTCTAATATATTGCTTTCCCGCAATGTTAACTTGAAGCACTTATTGTAACCGATATTATACACATTAATATCCTCTTATGTATGTAGATAGTATAAGAAATCTGCAGAATTTGACAATTTAATGGTGGAGGTATACACACATATTGATAGATGTCTTGTAATGCACTGTTGAGGAACCTGTGACCCAAGTTTTTCATTCATTGCATAACTACACCGTAGTTGTGTATATGATATGTCAATAAACCTTTGAAAATCTTGAAATCTTGAAAGGGATGTGCAAAATAGCCATTATATACAGTTTTTAATGAACTAGTAGTAGAGAATAACGAGTAATGATCCCTTTCATGCTTAGAGGTCACTACAGTGGACAGCTATTCAAAAGGGGTTTTCTTGTATATGCATTGTTTTTTTTTGCATTGTTGCACCATCAGCCACTACATAGGACCCTATTGCACCATCCCATACACTGCTACTCAGTGCCAAGTCAGTGTAAGTGCATGATACATGTCTCTAAACCAAGATGGACGACAGAAAGCCACATGGACCAAGTCACCCATCTATATCTTGCCAATCCTTTTATGGAAAGCGTCCCCGGCAGGTATAAAAGATGCGGTGACATCAAGTAACAACTAAGGAATCATATAATTCATAAATGATCAAAGTATTGATTTTATGTTTGCAGGAAATCAGGATTAACCACCTGTCCACTACAGTGGACGTCATGCAACTACAATTCGTACTGGTGCTGCTGTTGTTCCTACAGGCAGATCATGCAGACTGTGTGGGGCCTCACCTTGTGGAGTGGGCCACATCTTGCAGAGGGGGGCCTCATCTGAGGTGCACCTATGTGCTTAAGTGGCGCAATTAGGGTGGCGCGGCACGGTTTCGCCGCTGCGAGGCTCCACTAGCACTCATCAAATACTGTGCGTGGGGCCTCAAATTGGTCCCTGGCCCTGGTTATTCTTGAAAATACTTCATCTGCAATATATTTTGGGCCGTAAATCAATATACTTATTTTATTATAATATAATTTTAAGTTTGCACATCTTTATCATTTTTTCAAAATTTACACTTCTTCAGTTCAAATCCTGAACGCATACTGTCCACCTGAGTGGACATATACAAATCTATTTGAAAAAACTAGATTAAAAAAAACTAAAGTTCAAATCTTGTTTTTCATGCCCCAAGAGCAATAATAACACTGAGGTTTTCATAATTCATGCATGAAAGGGATGACTTTATAGAGATCCGCAGATAAATGTTTAGTCTTCTCAAGCACCAACAATCAAATATCTCTCCTGATTGTTGGCACTTGACAATCACCTTCCCTGAATTTTACTCAGGTGTAACTAAAGTCTGCTTTAAGGGTTGTTTATATTTCACAGCATTAATCAGAATCTGCAAAGTAACTAAAATAAATGTAGTGGAGTAAAAATACCAGGTTAACCTCTGAATTGTTGTGGAGTAGAATTACAAAGTAACAATGAGCTGCTATGTGGGTATATATTAATGCTGCCCACTATGGATACAAGCGATTTTCACCCATTTAGTAATTACATGTTTTAAATTTGTACACACCAATTTGTTTCCTATCGCCTAAACCTCCAGGGCTATACAAAGTTTAATACTGTCAACTTCTAATTTTGGGAAAAACGAAAACGTCTTTTAAAACTACAATTCCCAGTAGAGACGTGCAATAGAGAACATGTTGCGTAACACAACAGCCAGCATGTGTAGTTCTGGGGGGGCGTTCGAGTACAGTTTTGAATAGTCTGCCATGGTTTCGTTCCATTTCAAAGAGCTTGACCTCGGCGTAACCTTGGCGCACTACCACTCCAACATCCAATCCCAGAGCTTGAAGATTAATCACGGGGTTTGTCGCAAAGCGGACAGGCGTCGTTAAATAATACATCCATGGTTGTTACAACAATAGCTGGGGATTGTGGGTAGTGTAGTCTTTTTGGCACTCCACATTTCAGAAAAAAAAAGTTGTTTCTCAGAATTGAAGGGGAAAAACACAAAAGCATTGCACACAATTTAAACATATCAATGTCGTTTAATTAGCAAGGATAATCTGGTGGTTTTGAGTTGATGAGTAGTGGAGATATCACTGTCAAATCAATCGACAGTAAGGAGAATACTTACTTCCGGGCAGGGGCGCCGTAAGGAGGTGAAAAGCTAGGACGATTCTAAGGGGCCGTGACTGACAGGGTCCCCAAACATTTTTAGAACATTAAGAAACATTTTTTAAGTAACTTTTCATCAATCATCAATAATTAACATTAATATAACGCCATATTGATAATGTACTCACTAAACTTACGATTCATTTAACTTATTTTCTTCCAAAAGTGAATTATCCAAAGCATCAAACACCCCCCTCTATTTACTTGTAATGGTTTGGTCCTGCCTCCAAACGCTGTGCGGCACCGGCCCTTTCTAGCAGAGAAAGAGACTAGTGAGGAGGGATGCTAGTACTTTACATTATTACATTACATTGCATTTAGCTGACGCTTTTATCCAAAGCGACTTACAATAAGTACATTCGACCAGGAAGATACAACCTTGAAGAAAACAGAATCATATAAGTACATCAGGTTTCATAGAGCCAAACATTTCAATTGCTACTCAACTGGCTTTAGATAAGCCAGTCCTTTATTAGAATATACTGTAAGTCTGCGCCGGAAGATGTGTAAGCTATCTGCTGTCCTGATTTCAATGGGGAGCTCATTCCACCATTTTGGAGCCAGGATAGCAAACCCACGTGTTTTTGCTGATGGGAACTTGGGTCCCCCTCGCAGTGCGGGTGCAGCGAGCTGTTTGGCTGATGCAGAGCGGAGTGCACGCGCTGGGGTGTACGGTTTAACCATGTCCTGGATGTAGGAAGGGTCAGATCCATTCGCAGCATGGTACGTAAGTACCAGTGTCTTGAAGTGGATTCTAGCAGTTACTTGAAGCCAGTGAAGGGAGCGGAGGAGCGGTGTGGTGTGGGAAAATGTTGGAAGGTTGAAGACCAGACGAGTTGCAGTAGTCTAGGCGTGAGATGACGAGAGCCTGGACCAGAACCTGCGCTGTTTTCTGGGTCAGCTGGAGACGTATCCTCCTGATGTTGTAAAGCGTGTATCTGCAGCAGCGTGTTGTAGCAGCAATGTTTGCAGCGAAGGACAGTTTGTTATCTAGGATCACACCCAGATTCCTGGTTGGGTCTTACTTCCGTGTGTACGATGTCTCAACGACTAACAAAGTCAGGCTTTCAAGAAAGTAAAGAAAGGAGAAAAAGACAAGAGAGAGGGACTAAAGGGCGACAGTATGTCACCCAGTTTTTCAAAAGAAAAGGTGGTTGTGGTCTATGAGTGGTGGAAATTAGTCTGTTAGCTAAGCTTAATCCATTGTAAATAATAATTGTAATGTTTTGCTGACATTAAAGGTGGGGTAGGTACGTTTGAGAAACCGGCTCGAGATACACTTTTTGTTATATTCCATGGAATGAAGTGCTTTGGCAAAAAATCCATTAAAAAAATGTCATCTGTGGAAGCCGTTGCGCTGTAAAAAGCCGGCCCGGCTAAAATAACTGGATGGCCTACCTGCCTGTCGGCCATCCATCTGTGCACAAATTTATCTCGTGCCCTCATTGGTCATGTGTGCGTTCGTGTGTGTTGGAGGAGGGGCTCGGTAAGGAAGTGGCAGATTTGTTCCGGTTGTGTATTTTCAAATTCTAGCGCACTCGAGCTGGTTTCTCCAAAATTACCAACCCCACCTTTAAGTACTGTTAATATCTTCACAGAAAATTCAGAGGTTTTTCATCTCACTCCTCTTTTAGCTGACATTTAATAAATGCAGGTACATTTCTAGCAGCTATTCATACTAAATCAGTTGTCCCTCCACCTGGTGCCAGGACCAACAGATCCATTTTTAGGCTCCGCAGCCCTGTTGCCATGCTGTCCATTGAAAGCCAGTTGGCTAGAAAGCTGGACTTCAAGGACTTGATCAGTGACTTTGCCTGTAACGGCCCCTACACACGGCGGCGTGCGTTGCCGCTTCAACGCTTCTGCCCATTCACTTTGAATGGGGTGACGTCACGATTCGCCGAACTAGATTGTGGAAGCAAAGCGTGGCTTCTCTCGCGGTGCTCGCTGCAAAAGTAGAGCAATGTTCTACTTTTGGACGGAGGCGTCAGCCAATCGAATCATATGCCAGTACAAGCTCTAGCCAATCAAATCGCGTGGTTGTGTGTCTGGGGCGGGAGATTCATGTGATTGGTTGTTGGTCGAGTTTCAGCCCCCCCCGCCGGCAAGCGACAACACACGCCGCCGTGTGTAGGGGCCGTAAGAAGGCTAGGCGCTGGGCTCTTGGTGAGTAAGGCTGAGCCAGGGCTCATAATAACTGTTAAAGGGCAAGGCTATGGTAACGACATTGGATCACTACACACAAGATGCATGATGAGAAAAAGACTGAGAACAGGTAATAGGCTCTGATTTAGCTCCACCATCAGGGCTTTTCATTTCCATTTCCGTTTTGTTGTCCGTTTACACTTTAATACCCACTTATTTTGTAGTTGGTATGTATATTTAATAAAAGAATCTGCTGCTTATGTTATTTTTTTTGTTATAGCAATTTATAAATGATAATATTGGTGTTAATGTTCACTTTATTTTAATTTAACCTGTTAAGCCCCAAGGTCCCCGCCGGCGGGGACCCTGTTTTTTTTCTTTCAGGACACTGTTTCTCAGGGGATCTTAATATTTAAGAACCTATTAATGTGTTATACCAGATTAACGGAAATAATCTCAGCTAACTGACAAATTTTTTTACCAAAACAAAACACAAGTCTCATAAGAAGTATCTAAATGACCCCTTGGCGAAAAACGCTAATGGACATTGGCACAGAACTCAAGATAAAAGTACCCTTATTACTTATCATAGCTGCACATACAAGATCTCCGATTAAAGCTGAGGTTCCACAGATTATTTAGGTATATAGTATCATCACTGAGTGATCCGAACTTGCGACAGGGGAAGCAAAGACAGACATCACAACACGTACCTTTACGTAGCTTCTAGGGAGATCGTCTCACCGTAGCTGTTAATCTGATCAAAAGACGTGTTCAATGGCATTAAAATGAGAAAAAACGCGGCTGAATCGGTTAATCCATAGGTTGATAAAGTTCCTGGGCAATAATTGGAATTATTTATAATCCATAATTCCATTTTTATGTAAAAATCGCTGAGCAAAAGTTAGCTGCTAATGGTAGCCACCAGAGTGGCTGCTGCATCCGGTCTTGGCTATGCGGCAGTATAATACACACATGTTACGTTCCCTATTGGGCTAGGGGAACCAAAGGGAAATAACACGACCAGAGTGGTATTGGTAATAATTATAAGTGGCTTTATTATAACAGGAGAGAACTTCAAAAGGAAGTTTATAAAGAAACAAACCCTCCCGTTACACGGGGTACAAAATATGAATGAGGAAAGCTGCACACACACAGCTGTAGCTGGTCTACAGGTGCTAATCACCTGGGTCTAAGCTAATACGTTTCGCAAAGATAACAGCTGATCAACAGGTGCTAATCACCTGGGTCTAAGCTAACACGTTTTAAACAGATAACAACAGCTGGTCAACAGGTGCTAATCACCTGGGTCTAAGCTAACAATCCTACACAACGTTACACAATAAGAGAGGCACAACACACTACTTGCACTCGGCTAAGTATCTACGGATTACGGGGTAGCTAACAGTATAAACACACACAGTAAAGTATCACGAGGCTAGAGGCGTCTGTCTCCCTACACAGAGCCTCCAGAATGATCTCCGTTCCCAGCCTTTGTACTCCTCCCCCGGGAGATGTGCCGGAAAGGGCGGGGATTGGATGAGGTCTCATCCAATCACCTCTTCAGATGCAGCGAGGGCGGGACGTCGGAGGAACTGCGCCGCTCAGGTGTACACACACACACACACAAACAGGTTTACCAGCCTTAACAGCCCCAGGAAGGCAGCGGCTGTAACACCCCCTCCCTTAAGACAAAACCCCACAGGGTTTTTGATGAACCATACCCCACAACATAACGAACACAGAAACACATCACTACAGTCTGGACAGAGCATCTGCAAACACGTTCTCTGAACCCTTTTTGTGTCGGATCTGCAGGTTGTAGTCTTGGACGATCAGAGCCCACCGCATGAGACGCTGGTTGTGATTGTACATGCGGGACAAAAAGACAATGGGATTATGATCGGTAAATACTGCAACTGGCAAAGAACTGGATCCGACATAAACTTCAAAGTGCTGGAGAGCTAACAACAAAGCAAGGGTCTCCTTTTCAATGGTAGAGTACCGGACCTGATGTTTGTTGAACTTACGGGAGAAGTAGCAGACAGGATGATCCTCTCCATCCGCATCCTCCTGCAGTAGAACAGCACCGGCCCCCACTGCACTGGCATCCACCTCTAGTGTAAAGGGCTTAGCAAGATCGGGAGCAGCGAGCACAGGAGCGTGACTTAAGAGTGTTTTTACGCACTCAAATGCATATTGGCACTCAGGAGTCCAAACGTAGTCCGCCTTGGGACTTATCAAATTAGTTAGCGGTTGGGCTACAGTGGAAAAGTTGCGGCAGAAACTGCGGTAGTAGCCTGCCATGCCGAGAAAACGGCGGAAGTCACTCCTAGTGCCGGGCACCGCACATTCAGTCACCGCAGCTTCCACTGGTCGGACTTGGCCTTGCCCAACCTGCTTCCCTAAGTAAGTGACAGTAGCTTTCCCAAACTCACATTTGGCCAGATTCAACGTAAGAGATGCTTGTGCGAGGCGGGTGAATACCTGACCCAATATCTGCATGTGCATCTCCCAGGTGGGAGTGTACACAATGAGATCATCTAAATACGCATTACAGTTACTTATTCCTGATAATACAGTATTCACCAGTCTCTGAAAGGTGGCAGGAGCGTTACACATACCGAAAGCCATGACTGTGTACTGTAGGAAACAGTCAGGCGTAGCGAAGGCGGAGATTTTCGAAGCATGGTCTGTTAAAGGTACCTGCCAGTAACCTTTAAGCAAATCCAATTTGCTGACGTATTTGGCGGAACCTAAATTGTCAATGCAGTCCTCCATTCTCGGCAATGGATAGCCATCGGACACCGTAACAGCGTTCACTTTACGGTAGTCCGTGATAAAGCGCGGAGAACCGTCAGATTTAGCCTCTACTAGGCATGGGGAGCACCATGGACTAGAGCTCTGTGTAGCTAAGCCATTAGATACCAGATATTCCGCCTCCGGGTTCTGCTTAATCGGCCTCGCGCCTTTTACATCGATGTCATGCGTTATCACATTAGTTTGTGTCGGGACATCCTGAAAAAGGCACGTGAATTGAGCCACTAACTGGGTTATGTCATGCTAATGCTCCGCCTGCAGATGACTTAACGTAGTGGGCAGCGTCTCTATCATCTCCGAGTTACATAACCGGGCACCCGGCTGGTGATGGGAACGCATCACCAAACCGTCATCAGATGGGCCGGAACTATCTGTAACAATTAATGCGGAAGCAGCTACTCTTTGATTAACCAACCCCCCAGACTGGCTGTCAGCAGCGATGCGCGAATGATAACGCTTTAACATGTTAACATGGCAAACCCGCGTTTTACGTCGTCTCTCCGGAGTGCAAATAACATAATCGGTGTCACTAAGACAGTCACGGATTTCGTACGGCCCGAGGAATTTAGCGGAGAGCGCAGCGCCAGGGATAGGCAATAATGCAAGAACCTTTTCCCCTATCTCAAAGTGCCTAGGAACAGCAGCACGGTCATAATTACGCTTCATGACAGCCTGTGAAGCGGAGAGCGACTCTCTAGCGAGTGAATTTGCCCGGTGCAGGCGCTCACGAAACTGACTAACGTAATCCAATACGTTTTTCTCTGGAGGAGTATCAGCCGAGAGAAACTCATCATGTAAGATTTTAAGGGGGCCGCGGGGCGTATGGCCGAAAACGAGCTCCGCGGGGCTAAATCCTAACGATTCCTGAACAGCTTCACGAGCTGCGAACAAGACGAAGGGAATTCCCTCATCCCAGTTTTTTACCGTTTCCATACAGTACTTCCGCAGCATGCTTTTTAGGGTCCGATGCCACCGTTCCAACGCACCCTGCGACTCTGGGTGATACGCGCTGGAAATAACATGTTTCACTTGTAGTGTTTGGAGGACCTGTTTGAACAACTTGGATTTAAAATGTGTCCCTTGGTCACTCTGAATTACCCGCGGTATTCCAAATGTGGAAAAGAATTTTTTCAACGCCTTAACTATAGCGGCGGAAGTAATACTACGCAGCGGAATAGCTTCAGGGAAACGAGTAGACGTACACATAATGGTGAGCAAATACTGTTGGCCCGTTTTTGTACGCGGTAAAGGGCCAACACAATCTATCAACACCCTGTCAAAGGGCTCACCTATAGCCGGTATGGGATGTAACGGGGCTTGCGGAATTTTTTGGTTAGGCTTACCGACAACCTGGCACACATGACAGCAGCGGCAAAAGCTAGAGACATCCTTCTTTAAACCTGGCCAAAAGAAATGTTTGAGAACGATCTGATAAGTTTTAGTCACGCCCAAGTGTCCCGACCATTGACTCTCATGCGCTACAGATAGTACATGTTGACGGTATGGCGCCGGCACAACTACCTGATGCGCTACACTCCAGTCAGCCTCAGCCGTAGCAGTGAGGGACCATTGGCGCACTAATATCTCCTTATCCAGCACCTAAGCTACCTTTTCACCCCTTGCTTTGCTATTACTCACCACCTGCTCGAAACACTTCGCAAGCGTCGGATCAGCCCTCTGCGCAGCGAGTAAACGCTCTCGGGTTACCGGGAGTGTCGAACCGTCAACAACCGGGCTGGCAGGTTGCGCTGGCGCAGTAGCCACGGCAGGGGAAAGGGAAACCACAACTTCTGATCTTTTCTCCGGCATCTTGTCATTTGTAAACAGTGTCCCAAACATAGTATCATTTAGAGACACATCTGAGTCACTCTTACGCGCCTGCGCACGGGTGACAGCACAAATGGGGAAAATGTGGGCATTTGTTACCTCAGGCAGTACAGCCTGCGGAGAATCCAATATTTCAAGCGCAGGAGTTACCTTACCTCCTGCAATGTCATTTCCCGTTAGGAAAACTATACCACGTATGGGTAATGCTGGGCACACAGCAACAGGGAAAAATCCAGTTATTAATTTAGATTGTACATGTACATTGTGTACGGGCCGGGGCACATAACCCATTTACATGCCACATAATATTGATCCATACCCACACACTGATTGGTCGGAGAATGGCAGGGCAGATGCAACAATCACCGACTGGGAACTTCCAGTGTCTCGTAGGATGCGGATGGGTCTCTGATCATCCGACTCACCTGTTAACGATATCAATCCCTCAAACACAAAAGGCTTAAAGCAGGGATCTATTTCTTCATCATGGTCGGAGGGAGGAATATTGGGTGACTCCGCATTAATTAAACCAATGCCTTTCGGCCGGGTCAGACTTGGTGGTTGCTCCTTACGTTTACGAATCATGCAGTTAGCAATAACATGTCCAAACTGATGACAATAGTGGCACTCTCTCTCCTCTCTTGTTACCCTATACAAATTCCCCGGCTCAGATGGTGCAGCAGACACACTGTGTGACCTCTCATTAGCGAAAGGGGAAAACACAGTTTTATGCATCAACACATATTCGTCAGCCAGTACAGCAGCTGCGGAGACAGACTGTACTTTCTGTTCGTTTATGTATCCCACAATGCGGTCAGGCAACCTCCTTTTAAATTCTTCCACGATAATTAATTATTTCAAAGCAGAGTACTCTGCAGCGTTACACGAGTCAATCCACTTTGTAAATAACATCCCTTTCTCCCTGGCAAACTCAACATGGGTTTGATTAGAACCCTCTCTATGGTTCCTGAACTTCTGCCGGTAGACTTCGGGAACTAGCTCGTACACCCTAAGTATGGCACGCTTCACCAGGTTGTAACTTAAGCTGTCCTCTAACGAAAGAGCGGAAACTGCCTCTTGAGCTCTCCCGTGAAGCTTACACTGTACTAACAGCGCCCAGGCTTCAGCCGGCCACTGTAGTGCAGCTGCAATGCGTTCAAACGCACCAAAATATGCATCCACTTCAGTCTCGAGGAAAACTGGCACTAATGCTAAATTTTTCCCTACATTGAAGGCAGGTGGATGAGAAGGAAGTGGAAAGCTTTCTCTAGGATTGCAAATAACACCAGATGCGCGCAGTTCGGAGTCTAGCTCTAGCGGGTGCGGTGCTTCCAACTCCGCCGCCTGCCTCTGACTTAACGGGTCTTCAGTTAAAGCGTTAGACCCTGGGAGCTCAGCGGGCACAGCCAGTACTAGTAATTCCCTTCTCACCATCTCATCCCCTACCAATGCCTTCAACTCTTCCTTTAACATCTGCCGACTTACCACAAGACTGACCACCATTTATGAAGCTGAAGGAGCCTCAGCGAGTCCCAACTGCGCGCCACGGGACCCTGACCAAGCGTCACTCCTGGACGTTTAGGGAGTGAGAGTGTGTTGTATTTAACACATTCAGGATACAGTGTGGTAATCTAAAATCATCAGCCAGATTGTGCTGTGCAGCATTGAGTGAGCAACTGTTAATTAAATCGGTTGTGTCAAAAGGCCATAGGGCATACTTTCACATTTCCTTTTTTATCTCATTGTGAAAAGAAGTAATTTGGTTTAAAACTCTACTTGTATTAAATGAATTCTGTCCCTGTACACCCTTGCCCTGTGCTGCTGGACGTGACCCTGCTGTGGAAACATTTTCCATTGTCGATATTTCATTTGCAGTCCTTGGGTGAATTCTACAGGCACAGATAGAGCGAATGTTTAGAGTAAGTGTCTGCAAATAAAGAACATTGGCCCTCCAGGAATGACCTTCCTTACAGCAAGGACTGAGGGGAGAAACATTTCAGATCTCTGAGGATATTGTTTTCATGTGTTGTGTTGTGTTGTGTTGTGTTGGCTAAATCTGAAGTATTAGTGTCCTGTTCTTTAGCAAGATGATCATCTTTATCAGTGCTGCTGCTGCTGTAGTTTAAATCTGATTATGTATCTACCTACTGTAATTCAAGTTTGATCTCTGCCAGCTGCAATAGTTCTGCTTTGGTTGGAAGTTTTTTTTAAATATGTTTTTTATATACTGTATATACAGGATATTTGAGTGCGAACCCAAATGTCCTTGTCAACACTGTAGCACATCTGCTAGAGAACATGTATGGGGGGTAAAATGATATCACGTTATTCATTTTTGCAGTTGACTTTATATTAATGGCTCGATTTAATGTTCAACATGAGCAAGAGTGAGCCTCCTTGCTTCAAACTGTTGTGAACCCACAACCCCTTTGTCATCTTCTATTTGACACCAATATTGAATTTACTTTTTTATATTTAATTCTGCTTTCTTCAGGCAGACAGGACCTAAGTACCTTAGTACTTTATAGTAGAAAGACATGGTGTTATTTGAACCATCTGTGTTTTTCCTTTCTGTTCATGAATTCATGTCTGACAGAGAAATTGGATGCTTTGTACCAGAGATGTGGACTTGAGTTTACTATATTCACTGCTTTGTGTCCCTTTGGGGAAGTTAAAGACTTTGACTTGACTTAAGCAAAGAGGACTTAACTTTTCAGGTCAACTAGGAAATATAAACATTATAATTTGTCCAATATGAGAATACAAATGTGCAGAGTTTGCTCGTTATCAACCTGTAATTGGCTGTTGCAAGGGCACATGGTGCACAGCGAAATAATGCAAATGTTTAACTTAAGGCATTACTGCTAAGTGAAGTTGGCTGTTCAATCCTTTTGAATACAGGGGTGTTTTTTTTAATAAACTCCCCCAGGCGACTGAGGTCCTTGGAGACAGCAGGGCCTGGGATTAAAGTTAACCCTCACAGGGAGGTGTCATTGGGAGGTTGATTTTTATGTGTTGTCATACTGCCACTTCTGCATTCGATTTACTGTCACGATTTGGTCCAATTTGGATCACTGCACCACATTTTATGCTGATGAGTTTCCAGTGTTTGTTTTTTGTTTTGTCCTTTCTGAATTTAAATCAAATGTCCTATTGCTATAGCTCTCAAGGGAACTAGACTGAAATCATAATCATACAGTTGACCAACATGCTGTTTTTGTTCCCTCTTTTATATATATGCTTTTTCTAAGGAGCACAGTCAACAGGATTTGTAGTTAATGCGAGATGTTGGGGTGTGCGGCTGGGATCCTGAATGAGGATGTCGGCTATGAAAAATGGCGTGTCGTACTACATTTTGTTGAAATATTGTTATATGGCCCTGTTGGCCTTTCAGAGGCGGGAGAGGAAGGACAATGGTGAACTAAATCCTTTTTCCTTTCCATCCTGTTTTTAGGAGACAGCTGTGAAATGAAGGTGTTAATTATTCATGAAGTAATATGTATATATTTAAACTGCAGGAATGGAGACAAGCATCCATTATTCAGCACGCTGGTGCTTTTTCAGAGATTAATCATTATTAAGTGAGACTGTGTGGGTGGGAGAGTGGACACAGGAGGACGAGTGTTAGGATCTGTGTGTGTGTGTGTGTGTGTGTGTGTGTGTGTGTGTGTGTGTGTGTGTGTGTGTGTGTGTGTGTGTGTGTGTGTGTGTGTGTGTGTGTGTGTGTGTGTGTGTGTGTGTACGCTGCATGCAGAATCATAAATCACCCAAGTTGATCTCAAGTGTGTGTGAGTGTGTGTATTTAATTACGTTTCAGTACTGTTTAATTATTGCTGGGTCTCAATATTAACATTGGAGGCACGAGCGTTTGTCTTTATATATAAATTGCATAATTGCACACAGGAGTACTTTGTGCTTATTGAGTATTTTATTGTCGGGTTTGTGTGTGTGTGTGTGTGTGTGTGTGTGTGTGTGTGTGTGTGTGTGTGTGTGTGTGTGTGTGTGTGTGTGACGTGTGTGACGTGTGTGTGTGTGTGTGTGTGTGTGTGTATGTGTGTGTGTGTGTGTGTGTGTGTGTGTGTGTGTGTGTGTGTGTGTTTGTACTTCAGCAGTCAGATTACAAACAATCATGACCACAGTCTACTGATCAATAGCTTACCACCTCTTACCATGCTAGTCACACCTTACTACCTCCTTACTGTGTGTTTCTTAGTCTATAGAAATGCTAAATGAGATACTGTGTGTGTGTGTGTGTGTGTGTGTGTGTGTTTGTGTGTTAGATCCATTGCAAATCGGAAATTCCTGATTAGTGCGTTTAGTTTATAATTTGTTTAAGTTATATTGGTTCCTTTATATTAAAGTGTGTTTCAATTATTTATTCTGTGTTTTGAACAACAAAAGAACAATAAAAGAAAATCTAAATGAAGAGCCACTCTGAACCTCTTTTATAGGCCTATGACATGATACATAATAAAATACAAGTTCTAACACATTCTGATCTCGGAGAATGATGCTACTTTAATAACAGTAGACGTGGACAATAGTGTCCCGTTCCAAAGCGTATTGCGTATTACCCATGTTTCGATCACTCTTTCTTTCTTTTATATGTCACTTTATACAAATTGCAAAAATACACCACCCAGTCTCATGGCATTTCGTGTTATAGTCACCACATTTCATTTATTGATTCGTGTCCACCAACACGATTTTCCCCTTTTTTTCGTGTCACACAGAACGATTTTTAAAAGCAATGTATTTCTATTGGTAGTGTGTTTCTTGCCTGCAACACGTATTTTTGTCCGGTCGGGTCTTGGAAAACCGGAAGCTGTGGAGTTCATAAAAACATGTTCTTACTAAATAACAAGCCACGATTATTGTTTTTATTTTAAATCGTATAATGTCTGACTTCTTTGCCGTCCGCGAGGAAAATAAATGGGGCTCAGAGCCTCAGAATACTGAAATCTGTATTTTTTTCTAATTTGTTGTTCTTTTCTAAATAACACACTGTAATTTACTAAACAATAACACACAATTATCCTTGTTTTAATTTATTTGTTTAATTCTATAATCTCTGGCTTTTTTGGCGTCCGTCAGGAACTGAATTTAAAAATTAAATAACCGGAAACAGACGTAGGCCTATAAGGGATATTTCGAGCATCATTGCGATACACATCCACTGAACTGATTATCCAAGATCCTCAGCTATGGTTTAAGCTCGGTGATTGGATGTTTTAGCCGCAATGCACGTTGGGATATGGTGTTAATGCGATATGAAATCCAAAAAACATTTCGGAGTTTAGGATGGCCGAAGAAACTACACTACCCATAATCCTCAGCTATCGTTTGGGACTACAGTCCCTTTGCTTGACAAACCCCGTGATTAATCTTCAAGCTCTGGGATTGGATGTTGGAGTGGCAGTGCGCCAAGGTTACGCTGAGCGTCAAACAGCTCTTTGAAATGGAACGAAACCACGCCAGACTATCCAAAACTGGAATCAAACGGGACCAGCCCAGAACTACACATGCTGGCTATTGTGTTTCGCAAAATGTTCTATGGGACGTCTCTACTGGGAACGTTTTTGTTTTTCCCACAATTAGAAGTTGCCAGTATTAAACACATTGGTGTTATCAAATTTAAATCAAAACATATAATTAATAAATGGGTGAAAATTGCTTGGGTCCATAATGGGCAACATTAATATATATACCCACCTGACAGCTCATTGTTACTTTATAATTGTACTCCACTACAATACAGAGGTTAACCTGGTATTTTTACTCCACTAAATGTATTTGAGTTACTTTGCAGATTCTGATTAATGATGTGAAATATAAACAACCCTTAAATCAGACTTTAGTTACACCAAGTGCCAACAATCAGGAGAGATATTTGATAGTGGGTGTTAGACTAAACATTTATCTGTAGATCTCTATAAAGTATATTCATTACTTGTTATTCTCTACTAATAGTTGATTAAAGACTGTATATAATTGCTATTTTGCACATCCCTTTCAAGATTTCAAGATTTTCAAAGGTTTATTGACATATCATATACACAACTAAGTTGAAGTTATGCAATGAATTAAAAACTTGGGTCGCAGGTTCCTCAACAGTGCATTACAAGACATCTATCAATATGTGGGTATACCTCCACCATTAAACTGTCATATTCTGCACATGTCTTATTCTATCTACATACATCTTATAAGAGTATAATTCATATGTATAATATCAGTTAAAATAAGTGCTTCAACATTTTCACATTTCCACATTGCAGGAAAGCAATATATTAGACGTTAAGTACTTTGTCAGGCTTAGTATTTATCTGTAGATACCCCCAAAGCTTTATTCTTATTTAAAAAAGACCTTAACCTAAAGTATTCTTTAATTTTTAAATAAAGGTTAATTAGTTTGTCTGTTTTGCACCTCCTCATATTAATATCTTTGTGCATCCAGCACTGAACTGTTTTATTGTAGAGATCACTTACAGTATCTTCTTGATATTTTATATTCTATATTTCTATCATTGACCTTCTACTTCTCCCCTATTTTGTATGTACTCTTAATATTTTTCTTCATCAAATATAACATATTAAAACAATTATTCAATAACGTGCTTTAACCACTCGGCGCTGTACACACAGTATACAATTCCATAATAACTTTGTATTATTACTGTAGGACACTTATGTATGTATAACATCTGAAGATGTGTAGTTTTAATCATGTTTTCACATAATTCTACAGGATATTGCTATACTATTTCACATGTTTTACTTCTACACATTCATATCTGATTGGTAAAACATCACAGACAGAAAGGTATATCCGTAATTTAATGGTAAACAATTGCAATTCTGATTCCATAGATGTGTCTCCCATCTCCCAAAACCCCTGACTATTCTCTCAACTCAGTATTTACATTCTTATATTCAAAGAAAATCAGTAATATCTTTAAAAACTACAAGTCCTTTTCTATCGGCTGTGCACCGTTATGGGGTAAATATAACCTATCTACCAATTGGATCAAATATAAAAGTCAGCCGAATTAATGTTGATACTGCAAGGAGACGTATTGTGTGAAAAAAAATTGAAGATGTTGTTTAATTGCTGATATATTTATGATCCACGTCACATATTCAGTTTCGGTGGTAGTTCTTCCAGTTTGTCCAAAGGTCTTCTAATCAGGGCTCTATAAATAAAGAACAACGGCAGATGTTTAATATTTAATGCAGCCGAACCGTGTATTACAATGCCGTTATGTGATGACTTCCAAAGGGAAAAGCAAGCACACTCGGAATAAAGTATTACTTTCTTTTTTTTTTTTAAATGTTTTTCGGATTTAATATTAGCACCATATCCCAACGTGCATTGCGACTAAACAATCCAATCACCGAGCATAAACCATGGCTGACCTTGGGTAATCAGTTCAGTGGGTGTGTATCTGTTTCCGGTTGTTTTATTTTGAAATTCAGTTCCTGACGGACGCCAAAAAAGCCAGAGCTTATAGAATTAAACAAATAAATAAAAACAAGGATAATTGTGTGTTATTGTTGATTAAATAACAGTGTGTTACTTAGAAAAGAATAACAAATTAGAAAGAAAAAAGATTTTCAAAATACTGATTTCAGTATTCTGAGGCTCTGAGCCCCATTTATTTTCTTCGCGGACGGCAAAAAAAGTCAGACATTATACGATTTAAAATGAAAAACAATAATCGTGGCTTGATATTGAGTAAGAACCTGTTTTTATGAACCACACAGCTTCCGGTCTTCCAAGACCCGACCGGACAAAAAGACGTGCAGCAGGCACGAAACACACTACCAATAGAAATACATTGCTTTTAAAATCGTTCTGTGTGACATGAAAAAAAGGGGAAAATCGTGTTTGTAAACACGAATCAATACATTAAATGTCGTGACTATAACACGAAATGCCGTGGGACTGGGTTGAAATACAATACAACCTTTGCTAACTTGCCATGATAGTTAAGTAACTTGCTTTGTTAGCTACTTGCCTTATGAGTTAAATAACTAGCCAAAATAGTGAGCTAATTCTTAGCTAATGTAAGCTAGCTATCAGGTTGTCATTTGCAGAGATGGGGTCGTTACTAAAAAAAAGTAATATATTACATATTACTTTAAAAAAAGTAATATATTACACTACTTCGTTACTCTCTACATAAAGTAACTCGTTACTTTACTCGTTACTTTACTCGCAGGGCCGGCCCGCCCCTCCCTACAGGCAGATCACGCAGACTGCTAAAGTTTCAAATGTTCTCTTTAGTTCAGTTTCCATTGTCGCATAAGACTGATCCAGATAGCTCCTGAATGTTTTCCTATCTGACCATGGCTGTCCTCTGTCTCCTGCTATCTGTATTTTGCGCAGTATATCTCTGAACGATGGTGATTCCACTGTGCAAATGGGCAACATTTCCTCTACTATGAAGGATGCAAGCCTGTCCATCTCTGCTTTGGTTACCGGTCCTCCAAATTCAAATTTTTGCTGCTTCGGAGTCGGAGGCGGCGCACTCACAACATCCTCACTCCGGGTTTGGGGGTCCTTAGCTATTAGCTTCACCTTAGCATGTGTTCTTTGCAGGTGTTTGTTGAGGTTTGACGTGGTGTTTACAGCAGTGGATAACAGCTTCTGGCATGGACAAAGTTTGCACCTCACCGTCACATTCCTGTCTATTCTTCGGACAAACTAAAAATAATGGGCATACCTCCGCTCCACCCCTCGAAAGTTATCGCTGACCCAGCCATGTTTATGCAGCACTGCACGTTGAGATGTGGATGCGCAAGTCACGCAGATTACGTACATATAAACCTGCTGTCATGTCTAAGAAACTTATAGTGAAAGTTTATTCTTTATGTTAGTTTTGTCATGTCCCTTTTTCCTGTGCTTTATGTTTATTCCCTTAATTAATTATCCATCTCATTTCAGGCCTCCACGCTCCCCGCCCCCTTCTGTCTCCTGCGTCCTTGATTATTTTCCCCGCCCTGATTGTTTCCACCTGTGTCCCCTTTACCTGTGTATATATGGTGTTAGCTCCCTCTTGTTCATTGTCAGTTCGTTGACTCTCTATGACCTACATTCCTGCTTACCTCACGAACTTCTCACGGATCTATGTTATTGATCACTGTTCTAGTTTTCCTCGAAAGAGTGTTTTGTTTTCCTTGTTTTCATTACTGTGCAAATCCCAGTAAAGTCTTTATTTTGAAACACTATCCGAGTCTGAGTTTTGAGTCGTGCAATTGAGTTCATGCCTCAGAGTTCACTCCTTGACTGTACGAACTGACCAACAAAATGAACCCAGCCGACTCAGATCAGATTAAGAACGCCATCCGCTTTCAGGGCCAACGTCTTGGGCAACAAGAGGAGCATATGGCCACCATGCAGCAGGGAGTGCAGAATCTAACCAACAGCCATGGGGAACTACAAACATCGGTGACGACCCAAGTAAATCTACTGGCAGCAGAGGTTCAGCGTGTGCTCACTCACCTGCAGGCTGTTTCTCCTCCTACGACTCCTCCGGTTCCAGCGGCGACCGGAATCGATCCCAACCGGGCTACTGAGCCGCACAGTACTTCCGTCTGGCTCCACCCGAAAAGTACTCCGGAGACTCGGAAGGCTGCCGGCCGTTCATCGTGCAGTGTGAGCTACACTATCACCACCAACCGGCTGCTTTTCCCACGGACAGTTCCAAAGTGGCTTTCATGATCTCCCATCTTTCCGGCCGAGCAGCAGCGTGGGCTACGGCAGAGTGGTCCCGAGGCTCCCCCATCTGCGGGTCTCTGGAAAACTTCATCGACACTATGAGAAAGATCTTCGATCAAACCACGCCGGGCAGGGAAGCAGCTCGGGCTCTGATCAAGCTGCGACAACATCAGCAGAGTGTGGCTGACTACGCCATCGAGTTCCGGACTATGGCAGCCGACAGCGGCTGGAACTCCGCTGCATTGTTTGACGCTTTCGTCAGCGGTCTCTCGGATCCCCTACAACAGTGGTTCTCAAAGTGGGGTCCGCGACCCCCCGGGGGTCCGTGGCACTCTGCCAGGGGGTCCGTGAAAAGTTTTCAGATTCATTAATTTAAATGATCATGATATCATTTTTTTTTCATTTTTTTTTTTTTTACAAAAGGCTTCATAGTTCAACAAATAATATTTTATTTTTTTAATCTAAAATAGTTCATAGATTACGTTCTAATCTAACAAATCTATACATTTAAAAATCAAGCGCGTCACTCGTTACCATGGAAACAACAATAACTGGTACGTCAGTCAGAGAGCGCCACTGCTAGCATCATAGAGATATAACACGGCTAGCATACTACGAAGATGGACCGATTTTTAAAACGACAGGTTACGGCTACAAATGAAGTAAATGAAAAACAAAAAACAAAAGTAAGGAAATACGATGAGGAGTATCTCCAATAAGGATTTATTGAAGTGGAAGGGAAACCGAAATGTCTGATATGCCTGCGGTGTCTTGCCAATGAGGCGATGAAGCCTGCCAAATTGAAGAGGCACCTCGAGACCAAGCATCCAGATTATGTAAAAAAAGACCGGGCTTTTTTTGAGAGGAAGGGCGAGGACTACAGCCAGCAACAACAACGGATGGTTAATGTTACGTCTGTTTCTGCTAAAGAGCAGATGACGAATTTAGGACATGTCTGCTGATATCAAATCACAACTGCTGGAAAGACTGAGAGGGTCTAAATTCGCGGTTCAATTGGATGAGTCCACTGATGTGTCCGGCTCTGCGCGGCTCATCGCACTGGCGCGAGAGGAGAGGGAGAGCCGCAGAAGTGAGACTGACTGAGATTACTTTGAGCAACATGCATGGGAATAAGTTACAATGTAATACATTTGTGTATATTTCTCGCTATTCAGATGGTCTGCTGCCTGGTGCTGCTGTTGCGCAATGTGCAGTAGTGTCCTCTTTTCGCACCATGACATTATCAGTTATGAATTTGTTTTTCACTGCTTGAGAAAATGGACTTGTGGCTGAGAGCGTGTGAAAAATGTCAATTGTGTGAGAGTTGGCAGCCCTGTGAACTCGCTTGACATTATTATGTATGAAACTGCCAATCAGATTTATTTACTTATTAATCGAAGGTGCCGAAACGCTGTTCTGGATCGTTCCCGCCCACTTTAAACCGTGTGTGTGTGTGTGTGTGTGTGTGTGTGTGTGTGTGTGTGGTTATGTGTGTGAGCAACAGAAATGTCAGATACTGTATGTTGCATTTATTGATTTAGTTTGATATGTGTGTCTTCACTTGCAGAGAGAAGCAATCAGCTTCATGGACTGCCTTGCATCACTCCAATAGTGTCCAGAGCTGGCTGCCATTATAAGTAGTGGTTTGGGATTGTAGCAATGCAGTTGCAGTTGTTTTGCAATTTACTTGATATATGTTGCAATGCAGGCATGTGTTCAATTGTTTATAGCCTGCATTTATTTTGTTATTAGACTTTTATAAATCATTTAATTTTAACTAAGAGTGAAACACTTGGTGTGTGTGTGTGTGTGTGTGTGTGTGTGTTCTGAAATGCACTTCAAATTATCACTTTTCTCTTGATTTCCCTTTGATATTTTGTTTAGGTACAGTATTACTTGCAGCTAATTGATTGATTGTTTTATGGGTATTCTGTGTTGAGATGGTGCAAATATTTTTAATACATATCTAATATATTTCTAATACATTGCTCTTGTGTTCTTCTTTCACATAACTAAGACTATAGAAGTGTAAAAAATAGGCTACATCAGATTATTCCAAGGGACATACATGTCGAGTCAAGTCAAGTCCATTTTTATTTATATAGCCCAAAATCACAAATCAGAATGAGGGGGTCCTTGGTGTATTCTCTATCTTGTAAGGGGTCCTTGGCTGAAAAACAATTGAGAACCTCTGCCCTACAAGACCAGCTGGCGCCTCTCGATCTGCCCGCTGAGTTGGACTCTGTCATATCCATGGCAATAAGGATAGACAATCGTTTGACGGAGAGGAGAAGGAATAAATCAATAAATAAATGCGGTTGATCCGCCACTCCAGAGGAGACGCTCGCCGCTGGATACTACTTCTTCTTGGAGGGCCCATCAGCTCGCAACCTGTGATCCGGACAACAGCGCCCCCTGGCTCCGTGGAGGAGCCAAGGCAGTTGGGCCGCGCCAAACTTTCGATGGCAGAACATCAGCTACGATTAAAGGAGGGTCTGTGCTTCTACTGCGGGCAGCGCGGACATCCACCAGCGGCTTGTCTGGTAAAAGAGGAGGCTCACCAATAAAGAGGAGTACGTTGGTGAGCCGGATCTCTTCCTCTGACTTTCCTCCTCGCACCCTGACCCGCATCCAGGTAAAAATCAGAGACAATGTGGTTACTCAGGGTGCTCTCATTGACTCAGGGGCAGACGAAAGTCTTATGGATTGGGGTTTAGTTAAAAAATGGGACATAAAAACTAAACCTCTACCCCAGCCTCTTGAAGCGAGTGCTCTCGATGGGCGGCTGTTGTTTAAAGTGACTCACCAAACAGAGCCTTTAGAAATAAGATGTAATGATAACCATCACAAGAAAATGTCATTTCACTTATTTAACTCAGCCCAACATCCACTCATCTTGGGGTTTCCCTGGTTGAAACTTCATGACCCTCACATAGATTGGCAATCTGGGAGGGTGGAGGGGTGGGGAAAGAATTGCATTGATCACTGTGTTAAGCAGGTAGCGGAGATTGACAGGAGAGGTAACACTGGGAGTGTTAGGCAGGGAACTATCCCAGAAATATATTTTCCTGATTTAATTCAGTCCCTTCCTGCTACCACGATTTAAGTGAAGTATTCAGTAAATCCAAGGCTCTGACTCTTCCTCCTCACCGCGCCTATGACTGTGCTATTGACCTGATTGCTGGGTCTCCAATTCCTAAGGGTCGACTATATGTTATTTCAGGACCTGAGAAAGAGGCCATGAAGGACTATATTGATGCCTGCCTCAAAACAGGCCTTATTCGCCCTTCTTCATCACCAGCAGGAGCGGGGGTTTTTTTTGTTGGCAAAAAGGATGGGTCTCTTAGGCCATGTATTGACTACTCACCTCTCAATGACATTACGGTTAAAAACCGGTACCCCCTTCCTCTCATCTCGTCCGCTTTCGAGCAGCTTCAGGAAGCCAAGGTTTTCACCAAGTTAGACCTGCGTAACGCCTATCATTTGGTCAGGATCAGGGAGGGCGATGAATGGAAGACGGCTTTTAACACCCCTTCAGGCCATTATGAATACCTTGTAATGCCATTTGGATTATCAAACGCTCCTGCTGTTTTCCAGGCTATGATCAACGACGTGTTGAGGGAGTTTCTGAACCGTTTCGTTTTTGTCTATCTTGACGACATTCTGATCTACTCCCCTGACTTTGACACCCATAAACAACATGTCTGCCAGGTCCTACAAGAGCTGCTCCAGAATAGGTTGTTTGTCAAAGCAGAAAAATGCGAATTCCATGCAGAGTCAGTCACTTTTTTGGGCTTCATCATTTCTCCAGGTCAGGTTAGGATGGAACCAGAGAAGGTTAGCGCAGTAGGTTGTTGGCCTACCCCTGACTCTCGTAAAAAAGTGCAGCAGTTTTTAGGCGTTGCAAATTCTTACAGACGTTTTGTGCGGAGTTTCAGTGCTATTGCAGCCCCTCTTCATGTCCTCACGTCCCCTCAAGTGCCTTTTTTGTGGCTCCTCAGGCTGAGGAGGCTTTTTCTCGGCTTAAAGGAATGTTCACCTCTGCTCCCATACTCACCCTGCCGGACACCACTCGTCAATCAATCAATCAATCAATCAATGTTTATTTATATAGCCCAATATCACAAATGTTACATTTGTCTCAGTGGACTTCACAGTTTGTACAGAATATCAGTATGACAATACGACACCCTCTGTCCTTAGACCCTCACATCGTACAAGGAAAAACTTCCGGAGAAAACCCCACAGTTTAAAGGGAAAAATGGGAGAAACCTCAGGGAGAGCAACAGAGGAGGGATCCCTCTCCCAGGACGGACAGACGTGCAATAGATGCTGTGTGTAAATTCAAAAGATAATACATTTTCAACATAGGTAGTCCAAATGTTTGGAAATGCATGTGTGTATAATAGGAAGATGAATCCACAAGGATATCCATCCAGGACCTATGATCCAGGACCACAGCCACG
The DNA here is from genome assembly GCF_949606895.1 of Notothenia rossii. NCBI lineage: Eukaryota > Metazoa > Chordata > Actinopteri > Perciformes > Nototheniidae > Notothenia > Notothenia rossii. Next base: position 67,641,587 of record NC_136912.1, read on the forward strand.
ACTCAAGATCCAGGACTCGCGATCCATGACACAGGACAACAGGATCATCCATGACTCCGGATCCCGGCGTATATAGACACCAAAAAGAAAGACATTTGGGGAAGCTGGGTTAATCGGAACATGAGAGTACACAGGTATAGACAGAGAGAAGGAAGAAGTAAGATGTCCCCCGACAAACTAAGCCTATATCAGCAAAACTAAGGGCTGAATCTAATCAGCCCTAACTATAAGCTTTATCAAAAAGGAAGGTCTTAAGCGCACTCTTAAAAACGGATAGGGTGTCTGCCGTCCGAACACAAACTGGAAGCTGATTCCACAAAAGTGGAGCTTGATAAGAAAAGGCTCTGGCTCCCATTGTACTTTTAGAGACTCTAGGAACAACCAACAACCCTGCATTCTTGGAACGCAATGCCCTAGTAGGACAGTAGGGTATAATGAGTTCTTTAAGGTAAGATGGCGCCTGCCCATTAAGGGCTTTGTAGGCGAGAAGAAGAATTTTGAATTATATCCTGTGTTCTATAGGGAGCCAGTGTAAGGCAGCCAGAACAGGAGTAATGTGTTCCCTTTTCCTAACTCTGGTTAGTACACGAGCTGCAGCATTTTGAATCAGCTGAAGCGACTTGACTGACGTCTTGGCACACCCTGATAATAAGGAGTTACAATAATCCAGCCTTGAAGTAACAAATGCATGGACTAGTTTTTCTGCATCGTTTTGAGGCAAGATATGCCTGATTTTTGCAATGTTACGTAGATGGAAGTAGGCGATCCTTGAAATTGATTTTATGTGGGCGTTAAAGGATAAATCCTGATCAAATATAAAACCAAGATTCCTTACAGTCTCACTGGAGGCCAAATGAATGCCATCCATAGTTATTATATCTTTAGATAATTTGTTTCGTAGATTATTTGGGCCAAGTACCCGGACCAACCTCAAGTCTTGGGGCGACAGAGCCTTCTCCGTTGCTGCACCCACCCTCTGCAACTCACTACCCCAATCCATCAGAGATTCTTCCTCCCTCACAGCATTCAAAACATCACTCAAAACCCACCTGTTCAACACTGCATTCAACCACTGACCACCCCCCTCCCCCCCTATTTTCTGTTTTGTTTATCTCTTTTTGTATTTCTTTGTCTTTTTTTGTTGTTGTCTTTTCTTAATTCTCTGTCAAAGCGTCTTTGAGTTTCATGAAAAGCGCTATAAAAGTCCCATATATTATTATTATTATTATTATTATTATTATTACAATAACTTCAGTTTTGGTCGTGTTTAACATCAAAAAATGTAAGGTCATCCACGTTTTTAAGTCCTTAAGGCAGTCTTGCATTTTATTTAGATGATTAATTTCATCAGGCTTGATTGATAAATATAGTTGAGTATCATCCGCATAACAATGGAAGTTTACAGAATGATTCCTTATAATGTTGCCTAACGGAAGCATATATAATGTGAACAAAATAGGTCCGAGCACTGAGCCCTGTGGCACTCCATGGCTAACTTTGGTTTGTGTGGAAGATTCATCGTTGACACGTACAAACTGAGAGCGTTCAGATAGATAGGACCTAAACCAGCCTAAAGCAGTTCCCTGTATGCCAACTAAGTGCTTTAGTCTTTGCAATAGGGTATCATGGTCGATAGTATCAAATGCAGCACTGAGATCGAGCAAAACAAGAATAGAGACAAGTCCCTTGTCTGAGGTTATTAGAATGTCATTTGTGATTTTAACCAGAGCTGTCTCTGTGCTATGATGTGTTCTAAAGCCAGGCTGAAAATCTTCAAATAAATCATAGTTTTTTAAGTAATCACACAGCTGTTTTGCGACTGCTTTCTCAATAATTTTTGAGAGGAACGGAAGATTAGAAATAGGTCTATAGTTGGCTAAAACCTCTGGATCGAGGTTGTGCTTTTTAAGAAGCGGTTTTATCACTGCTACTTTGAATGATTGTGGAACATAGCCTGATAATAAAGACATATTCATAATAATTAATAAAGAAGTGCTAATTAATGGAAAAACTTATTTTAACAGCTTAGTTGGAATCGGGTCTAATATACACGTTGATGGTTTGGAAGAGAGAATCATTGAATTTAATTGTTCAAGGTTTATGGCTGAAAAGCATTCTAGTTTACTATCTAGTGTAATATTAGAACTTACATCTCCGGGGGCTGTTGATAACACTATACTGGTCAAAGGCAATAGGTCATTAATTTTGTTTCTAAGAGTAACAATTTTATCGTTAAAGAAGCACATACAATTATTACAACTGAGTGCTATGGGAATAGAAGGCTCAATCAAGCTGTGGCTCTCTGTCAGCCTGGCTACAGTGCTGAAAAGAAATCTTGCATTATTCTTATTCTCATCTATTAATGAAGAGTAGTAGGCTGCTCTCGCTTTACGCAGTGCTTTCTTATATTCATTGAGAGTAATATGCCAAATTAAACGGGATTCTTCAAGTTTAGTGGAACGCCATATTCTTTCAAGTTGTCTCGACTTTTGCTTTATTTTGCGGGTTTCGGCATTATGCCATGGAGCTAATCTATGTTGTTTTATTTTCTTCTTTTTCAAAGGAGCAACAGAGTCTAATTGTATTCGCAGCGCATCTGTAGCACTATCAACAACATGATCAATTTGGGGTGGTGTACATTTTGTATAAGTTTCCTCCCTTACATGCAGACATGCTATCGAGTTAAGTATTGGTGGAATCTCATCCTTAAATTTGGCTATAGCACTAACAGATAGGTTTTTGCTGCAAGAGCTTTTGACTAATGCTTTGTAGTCTAGTAACAGTACTTCAAAAGTTACTAAGAAATGGTCGGATAAAGCAGGATTATGCGGTTCGACTAATAGTTGCTCAATTTCAATACCATAAGTCAGAACAAGGTCGAGAGTGTGATTATAGCAGTGGGTTGGTTTATTTACACTCTGACAGAAACCAACAGAATCTAATATAGAGTTAAATGCAACAGTAAGGCTATTTTTATCATCGTCAACATGAATATTAAAGTAACCTACGATAATTACTTTATCTGTTTTAAGTACCAAAGCTGATAAAAACTCAGAGAATTCTGATAAGAATTCTAATAAGGACCTGGTGCACGGTACACTGTAACAAATAAGATTGGCTGCAAAGTTTTCCAGGTCGGATGAGTAAGACTAAAAACGAGGCTTTTAAAGGAGGTATAATTTAATTTTTGTTTAGTATTGATAAGTAAACTTGAGTCAAAGATTGCTGCAACTCCACCTCCTCGGCCCGTGCCTCGGGCAATATGAGTATTGATATGGCTGGGTGGAGTTGCCTCATTTATGCTGACATATTCTTCATGTCTCAACCAAGTTTCAGTGAGACAGCATATATCAATATTACAATCTGATATTAAATCATTTACCAATATTGCTTTAGATGCTAGAGATCTTATGTTTAAGAGACCACATTTAATCTTCCTGTTTTGTTGCACTGTAGTAGTTGTTACATTTACTTTTATTAGGTTATTATTAGGGCTGCCCCCCGATTAGTCGACCAAAGGTTAGTCGGCCAAAGAGTCTTTGGTCGGTCAAGATTTAATTGGTCGTTGGTCGCCGAAAAAAAAACACGGAAACAGGAGGTGACAGTCAGTCACTTGTTTTCACGTCAGGTAAGCTGATAGTTTTAACCATGTCAGGCGTAAAATCAAGAGCTTGGGAGCATTTCGAAAAAGTAACAGACAACCCGAAGAAGGTGATATGCAAACTTTGCAAGCAAATATTCTCCTATCATTCATCAACTACAAACATGACTTATCACCTGAAACATGTAAGTACCGTTCATGCCATTAAAAGATGGACGCTCTGCGTCTCTAGCCTTAATAAAAAGCCTGTTAGATAAAATGTATTTTCATATTATGGGCTATTAGGCTTAATGTAAACTTAAATTAATGTGCATTTCTCTCAATAGGCTCATCAACTATACGTTGATAGTGCCACCGCATCTACCTCAACTTCATCTTCGCAGCCGCCATTGAAACTCTCACAGACAACACTCGTTTTGAAGCCCCCTCTTTCAGAGAAAAGGAAGAGAGACATCACCGACAAAATTGCAGATTTTGTGGCACTGGACATGAGACCTGTAAACGTTGTCGAGGGGGAAGGGTTCAAACAGATGATGAAATTCATCGAACCGGGTTACACTGTACCCAAACAGGACACCATAATGCACGCCATTAAAAACAAATATAACACGACCAAACAGGTACTTTTGGAGAAACTTAAAGCCTGCACAGCAGTCAGCTTCACTACTGACACATGGACCTCCAACCAAATGGATGGTTACATGACTGTGACGGCAAACTTTATTTCCCAAAAATGGCAATTACATTCATTCGTGTTGGAGACTAAAGTGCTGGAGGTGAGCCACACAGCTGCCAACAAAGCAGAGCGACTCAGCGAAGTGATGGAGGAGTTTGGGATTCCGCCAGAAAAGAGGGTCGCTGTGCTACACGACAATGCCGCTAATATGGTGTTGTGCGCTAAACAGCTATCTCAAAACCCGTCCTGGGGTAATGTCCAGGGAATTCCTTTTTGCGGGGCACAGCTTGCAGTTGTGCATAAACGCGGCTGTTAAATTAGATCCCATCTGCCGAGTGATTGCTGCTACCAGACGCCTTGTGGGACACTTCAAAAAAAGTGCCAAGGCAACAGCAGCTCTCACTTTGAAACAGAAGCAACAGAATGTGGCTGAACACAAACTGATACAAGATGTGTCCACAGGATGGAACTCCACTTATTCGATGCTGGAGCGTCTTCTGGAACAGAGATGTCCGGTTACAGCTGTGCTTTCAGAACCCGGGACCACCCACTGGTCTGACCGAGATCTAGATCTCACAACTGCTCAATGGAGGACAGCGGAGGACATTGTCTCCGTGCTGAGGCCCATGATCACCCTCACCGAGCTGCTCTCACAAGATATAAACGCATCTCTGTCTGCTACGCTGCCGATGCCCGTCAACATGAAGAGGCGCCACTTGTTGAGTCGTGATGATGACAGCATGACCGTGAAGGCAGTTAAGAAAAAAATCACAGAGGAAATCGACAAAAGGTGGGAGCTCACAGGGAGTCTGGAGGGCAGCATATATATTCAAGCTGCAGTCCTTGACTCACGGTTCAAGAGCTTGTCATTCCTCGGTGCAGAGAAACGGGACGATGCATACACAACGGTGTGGGATCTGGCTGAGAGTTTATCTCCAGCAGAAGAAGCTACTGCTCAGAGAGAGGACAGCAGCGGCGCAGAGGAAAGTGAGCCCACACCAAAGAGGCAAAGGGAAAAGCAGCAGGACATATCAATGCTGATGGCCTTTGATGAAGATCAACAGACGGAAGAAGAGAAAAATGAAATGAAGACATACTTGGAGGACCGAACCAAGGTTGACAAGGGACCACTGATTTGGTGAATGAATGAGGAACGCTATCCCAAGCTTGCCAGAGCATTTAAGCGCATATTTTCCAAATCCGGCTTCATTGTGAGCAAGACACAGAGCTCACTTCTCCCGGACAACACAGACAAACTCATGTTCTTGTCTCATAATATGAGAAGACTAAGATCGGAGGGAAACCCTGAAAGTCAGGTAGTCGTCTAGCCTAATATAACACCATAGTTTTGTAGTTTATAGTTTTCGTTCTTCGTTCGTTCAACTGAAGTGTTTAAGTTAAGTTTTGCGGTATATTTATAATTTTTGTTTGCATTCCGACCTCAGGAAAAAACTGAAAGTTTTATTTTCATGTTGAGAATACTTCTCCGTAGGCCTGTTTACTTTTGCACTGATATTTAAATATTTATGTTGGCTTAAGCCTATATTTATTTATTCATTTGTTTATATAATTTATATTTATTTTACATGTTTTTAATATAGTTTAAATTTAGTTTTTTAACAGAAGACTGTTTTTGTTTGTTTTATAAAGTTATTGTGTTGGTTTTAAAATTTCATAAGTTGTGTGATGTTTTTATATGGTGTGTTGTGTTGAAATAAATTAACAAAATGTTAAGGCAGTTTCCTTGTTGATTTTTCATCATACACATTCAGAATCATAATTTAATTACTTGCCGGTTGCGCGAAAAAGGCGTTTTTTCTCTGCGTGCGCTTTCATTCGCGCCACTGGTCGATCAGTGGTCGACCAGTGGCCTACCAGGAAAATCTTTGGTCGGGGGCAGCCCTAGTTATTATGTATGACACCTCTATTAGGTTTTACCTTAAATTGTCCTTGGGCAGACACACACACCGTTAATATTGGGTATTTTATTGGGTTCGGGATTCCTATGGATGACTGCCTAGGAGAAAGCGCAGAGAAGCGTGTAAGACTACGACTCCGCCTCCTGGTCTCAACTCCAGTTTGTCATGGATTGAGTCCACAAAGCCCTGAAATGTTTGCCGAAATGAGATTTGCACCTTCTAAAGTAGGATGAATGCCATCTCTCTTAATCAGACCAGGTTTTCCCCAGAAGGCTGTCCAATTATTTACGAAGCCCACATTGTTTGCTGGGCACCACCAAGACAACCAGCGCTGAAATGATGACATGTGGCTATACATGTCATCATTGATCAGATTGAGGAGGGGACCAGAGAAGATTACGGTGTCCGACATTGTTTTAGCATAACTACACACCGACGCCACATTAAGTTTGGTGCATTCTGATTGGCGTAAACGAACATCATTACCACCGATGTGAATAACAATCCTACTGTATTTACGTTTATTTTTAGCCAGCAATTTAAGACGCGCCTCAACGTCGCCCGCTCTGGCCCCCGGAATGCATGTGACTGTGGAGGCTTCGGTCTCATAATAGAGCTACCAATAACCAGAGCCGGGCTTCTATGGCTATTCCCGCTTCCAACCTAACAACTATACTACATTTAACACATGTATCGGTAAAGGAGGTAGGGAAGTAACCAAACATGAGACAGTTAGAGCAGGAAATAGCACCCGAGGGTGGGGAAAGAGCCATGGCTAGCTATCAAGCTAAAGTAGCTACCGTTAGCAAACCCGAAAAGAGTGTAGGCAACTGTGGAGTTACAGTCGCTAAGAGAAGGAGAGTTCTGAGTGCTTAAGCTGTAGTAACGTGTGATTACGACGTCAGGCTCGTGGTAGAAGTGGATGCCTCCAACGAAGGGGTGGGAGCGGTCCTCTCCCAGCGACTACAGAAGGACAACAAACTTCACCCCTGCGCTTTCCTGTCCAGGAAGCTCTCCCCAGCAGAGAGAAATTACGACTTGGGAAACCGTGAGTTTCTGGCCGTGAAGCTGGCACTAGAAGAGTGGAGGCATTGGTTGGAGGGAGCCGAGCATCCTTTTGTGGTCTTGACCGATCACAAAAACCTGGAGTATATAAGAAAAGACAAAAGACTGAACTCCCGCCAGGCTAGGTGGACCTTGTTTTTTAACCGTTTTGACTTTGTTCTTTCCTACAGGCCGGGGTCTCAGAATGTCAAGCCTGACGCTCTGTCCCGTCTGTTTGACCCTGTGCCTGCAGTCAAGGAGCTGGAACCCATCATCCCATTAAACCGGGTGGTAGGAGCGCTGACTTGGTCAGTAGAGAAGGAGGTAATACGAGCCAATGCTGGAGCTCCTGCACCAAGGGGTTGCCCGCCTAACCGGCTTTTTGTTCAGGAGGCCGAGGATCACAGCTGATTCACTGGGCTCACACTTCACTGCTCACCTGTCACCCCGGAGTCAAGAGAACTATGTTCATTAAAAAACAATGTTTCTGGTGGACATGCATGGAGAAGGAGGTGAAGGAGTATGTGGAGGCGTGCCCTGTCTGCGCTCGAAACAAGACCTCTTCCAGGGCGCGAAGAGGACTATTACAACCACTCCCTATTCCCAACAGACCCTGGTCAGAGATCTCCATGGACTTCGTCACTGACCTGCCCCTCTCTATAGGTAAAACCACAGTTCTCACGGTGCTAGACCTGTTTTCTAAGATGACACATTTCATTGCTCTGCCCAAGATGCCCTCAACTAAGGAAACGGCTGAGGTCATGATGCATAATGTGTTTCGGCTTCATGGTTTCCCAAAGGATATTGTCTCCGACCGGGGCCCCCAGTTTGTGTCACGCTTCTGGAAGGAGTTCTGCAGCCTCATCGGTGCCACGGTCAGTCTCTCGTCTGGATACCATCCGGAGTCACCAGACAGAGCGCCTAAATCAAGAACTGGAGACCTGCCTGCGCTGCCTGGTGTCCCAGAATCCATCCTCCTGGAGCGAGCACCTCACCTGGGTTGAGTATGCGCACAACATCCTCCCTACTTCTGCCACGGGCCTGTCCCCGTTTTAATGTGTTTATGGCTACCAGCCGCCACTGTTCCCAGCCACGGAGAGAGAGGTCACGGTCCCATCGGCCCACGCTCTGGTCAGGCGTTGTCGGCGCGTGTGGGCTGCGGCTAGGAAGATTCCCTGCAGGAATTCACAACTGGTTCAAAGAGCAGCAGACCGAAAACGCCGACCAGCCCCTCTATACCAGACAGGCCAAAAAGTCTGGCTTTCTACAAGAGACCTTCCCCTCCACATACTCTCCCGTAAATTGGCTCCCCGGTTTGTGGGTCCTTTTCCGATCACCAAGGTCATCAACCCGGTTTCAGTTCACCTTCCATGTACGGAAACTAAAACCATTGAAGGAGAGCGCTATGGTTCCCACCGCCAAACCCCCCCCCCGCCTCCCCGGATGATCGATGGAGGTCCGGTTTACACAGTCAAGACACTATTGGCTAGCCGGAAAAGGGGTAGAGGGTGACAGCTACTGGTTGACTGGAAGGGTTATGGTCCTGAGGAGCGGGCATGGATTCCTTCCCGCTTCATCGTAGATAAAAGCCTCATTGAGGATTTTGACCGCCTCAACTCAGAGGAGCCTGGGCCGTCAGGAGCCGTCCCTAGAAGGGGGTGTACTGTCATGTCTAAGAAACTTATAGTGAAAGTTTATTCTTTATGTTAGTTTTTTCATGTCCCTTTGTCCTGTGCTTTATGTTTATTCCCTTAATTAATTCTCCATCTCATTTCAGGCCTCCACGCTCCCCGCCCCCTTCTGTCTCCTGCGTCCTTGATTATTTTCCCCGCCCTGATTGTTTCCACCTGTGTCCCCTTTACCTGTGTATATATGGTGTTAGCTCCCTCCTGTTCATTGTCAGTTCGTTGACTCTCTATGACCTACGTTCCTGCTTACCTCACGAACTTCTCACGGACCTATGTTATTGATCACTGTTCTAGTTTTCCTCGAAAGAGTGTTTTGTTTTCCTTGTTTTCATTACTGTGCAAATCCCAGTAAAGTCTTTATTTTGAAGCACTATCCGAGTCTGAGTTTTGAGTCGTGCAATTGAGTTCATGCCTCAGAGTTCACTCCTTGACACCTGCGGCGGAAACCCCTCTTGTCTGCATACTTGTCAACCCTCCCGATTTTTGCGGGAGACTCCCGATTTCATTGCCCTCTCCCGGTTTCCTCCCGGGGTCATATTCCTCCCGCATTTCTCCCGATTTCTGAGGTCTCAAGGTTGGCAAGTATGCTTGTCTGTCAGTGTGATTATGACTGATTTTAGTAAGTAACAAAGTAACGCGTGTCGGGGCAATGTAAGTAACTGTAGTGTGATTACTGAATTATAATTACACTACTTCGTTACCGACAAAAGTAATATTATTACAGTAACGCGTTACACCCAACTCTGGTCATGTGATTGAATGACATTTTTAACTTTTTTATTTGGGTTTGATGTTTGGGTATCTGAATACATTTTGCCATGAGATTATTTCTTAATGTTAAGTATGATATGTTCATGATATATTATTCAAATGTTATATTGACTAGAACCATATTTACAGATGCTACAGTAGTAAAGTAGCATGATTATCCATACCTACAGTAATGTTCATTAAGACTTATTCTTGTCTTGGCTGTAAACCACATGCGGTACTTGACGTATTGTTATGTTGCTGTTGTCTCTCCTAACTCCATGAAGTTGGACATTAGGTGCATCACATACAATCCACCGTATAAACTGCAGTGACTTTAGCAGTTTGCAGGAGTGAGTGAACATTCACCTTGAGTGCTTAGACAAGGCCACCTTCACTGCAAAGAGGTCCACATGGGGATTTCATTTTCTACCAATCAATTTAGTCAGCTTTTGCATTGGCCATCCGATCAGTCAATTGATCAGGTGCCCTATCAGATAATCAATGTATCCCTGTGTGAACTGCTGACCTTTTTATGGAGTCATGTGTTTAATGAAGGATGAGCTGACAGTGGAATCAATTGAGGAACACGTCAAGTATATCTTGGAGCCACCGATAGATTTCTCTCTGCAGTCCGATCACCAACAATCAAATATCTTCTTAAAAATCACTCTCAATAACACCTGTCAGCTGAATGTAATGTAGACGCTCGAAAAACATGTTGAAATTCAATGTTGATCTCAAAGATAGAATGATTGGCTTCATTTAAAATTTAAATAGCTGTCTGAAAAACGCTGTTATCACTCTACTTGCTCGTGTAGTGCCTGAGTGACTCTTGTCCCTCAGAGCAATAGTTACTGAAGTTGTGATAAAATATTCTGGATAATTTTCCGCCTCCAAAATGAATTCAGAGTAATTGGTTTCTCTTAGGAGAACCTGTCTAGTGGATCTTGCTTATTTATGCTGAAACCCTCAAAGAGTGAATCAACTTTTGTTAATTCTGAGATGAGGAAAGTATACTGTAGTAGTGGAATCACTGTGAAAAACCAGAGTGATGGCTGAAGTTTTACAATTTCTGCAGCACAGGACTCAAACAAGATTTTAAGACTCTGACCCCCAGGACTGAAGTTTATTAAATCTGGCTTGTTATTACTCACGTCATGTACCCATCTGAGGGAATACCAACTCTCGATCCGAACCTGAAGTGAATACAACAAGAGGAGAAATATACAGTATTCATGTTCCTTGTTTCTAGGGGCTGATCAAATTCTGTTTTAATTATGACTTCTTATCTCTGGTATTGAATTGTGGGACTTTTCCAAAGATAAGTTCAGAATTTGTAACTTTGTGTAAAACTTTAGTTTAACTTGGAGGCTCCTAAAGACAGTTAGACTGCCTGATACATTGCATGATTACTACTAAAACAAAAACATTAACTAAAATAATAATAATTTAACAGAAAACTATTTTGTTAATCACACTTTTTATATAGCAAATATGCAGTTTCATTCTTTCATAGGCTTTGTGTTTTAGTGTTCCCCCTGTCCTTCTCTCTACTTCTACTTAAGATTCTCTTTATTATTGTTGTTTCTTCTGAGTCTTCTGCTGACCTTTAATTCACATCCTGATTCACTGCCTCCAATTTTGACATCTTGTTTCTCTAAGTTTCAACTTGTGTGGTTTTTTGTAGCATTTTTTGACGACACACCATTAGAAAAGAAGAAAAACCCACTTTATTATCCCATGGGATATCACAGGGAAATTCAGTTTTTGACTGTCATACACAGAGTGCAGTGGAGTGCTAGTAAACATGTACAGAAATACACACATGCATTTTTATGAACTTTTGGCACCACTGTTCTTTTTGTGCTATTGGGCCTTGAAAAGTGACCCACGAGTTTCCAATCCAAGTCCCACAGACTGAGCTACTGTTGCCTAGTTGTCATAATCATGTGCATCCAAACAGTTAAAAGTAAGTGTACTCTTGGTTTATAGCAGCATCCTGAATCAATTTAGTTGTGGCTTCATCATTAAGCTGTTGCTGCTGCTGTGCTGCTCAGCCAGAACAACTCTCAGTGTGTGTGAAGCTCAGTCTCTGGATTTCTGTATGTGAGTGTGTGTTCCTGCCTGCCTGCTGTGTGTCATCATGACAGGACTGTGCCCTGACTCTGGCTCACAGTTTGTATTCTGGACGAACTAAAGGAGGATGTTTATACAGTGTGAGAAACTGCAGATGATGTCCTCAGGTCGGCAAGGCAACAGCAGTGTTTACCCGTTCACCTTGCAAAGAGACGGAGACGTACAATGAAGGGGGACGACAGAGATAAAGTGAAGTCGTCCTTCAGCTGATCATGCTGTAAAAACAATATTAAAGCAGGTTATGCCACACACACACACACACACACACACACACACACACACACACACACACACACACACACACACACACACACACACACACACACACACACACACACACACACACACACACACAAGGGGTCGTATGATCCATCCTATCTGTCATCATTGGATCAATCGCCAAGCAGAGGTCAATTACTCTACACCTTTCATGATGGTCACAGAACTATTACACCCTTTTCATCTGGCCAATGACTGATGAGTCAAGCGAGAGATCTTGTTTGTTGAGAGATTTCATTTCATTATCTTTTAACCTTTCCGTCTTCTCATCTCTCTCTTCTTTGTGTCTGAGCAGTAGGTGCCAGTTTAATTAATCCATGGTGTAACTATAATGTATCACTGTCATACAGTTGATCCTGGGTCCAAGAGTCTATGGTCCAAATCTGTTCCAGCATAAGCAAAGCTTAGTGCAATAAGTGAAACCTGACCTTTCAGTCAACATAGAAACAGGGCTGTTTTCTTTTGAGAGCTGATGTACCGACAAACATGGTGAAAGCTTTGTGGTTTGATACTGTAGATGGAAAATTAAGGGTTGTTTGAGGCCTCATAGGAACATTACAGAACATCTAATGTGATTTCTTGAGACGTGCATGAAAACAACACTTGCATTTGTAATAATGCTAAGACATTTTGTTTTCAAACTTAGACTTAATGGGAAGAATTTGTTAATGTGTACACCAGCGTATAACAACATGTGTAACTGTGTTGATCTCATCGACACTTCACCATTTACTTGTCAAATCTCTGTTCTTTTGCTACCATTCCCTCTGATCGGCTTGGCTGTTTTGTTTTTTTCAATGCAAAAAGATGTGGCCAGAGAAAGATACTTACAATAGAAATACATTGTTTTTCAAATCCTTCTGTGTGAAACAAAGAGGGAAATTGTTTCCGTGTACAAGAATTAATAGATGAAACTTTGTGGCTATAAAACGAAATGCCGTGAGACTGGGTTGGAGAATCAGAGTTCTAGGAGCAAGGCTAACTCGCTGGAAAAGATCAACAGACTCCTCTCCAAAACTACTGTAGGTTTGTTTTGATCCCTTAACACTTGTATACATTTCCAATCTAATATATATTAGATATCTATCAAAACCCAACATAACAATACTTTGACCCACAGTGATGTTGGCTTTACTCTCAGACAGCAGTCTTTCAGCAACAATCATTAGCATTAGCTTCTTATCTATATGGCTAACATCAGTTTTCAGGATAAGTAACTTATTAGCTAGCTAGCTTGGGCACATTAATCAGCTTACATTTATTTTTACTCCAATGCATTTAGCCTAGAACTATAGCTTCTGCAACTATATTACAGGGTGGACGGTAGATAAGACAGGAAATTAAAGGAAAGAATATCAAACATCCTCAGTCCGAAGTGGGATGGGTTGTGGTTAATGGTAGGTCCTCATCTCTATCCCATAAGGTTGCCTCAAAACTTTGTTTTGTTAGTGAGCTGTCAATCAAACCTGTAGTAAGCATCATCGTATTTGTCCAGAGACCTTCTCTTGTTCCCATGTAGCCTACTTGTTATTATTAATAATTACACTGAAGATAAGTGTACTGCACGTGCAGGCATGTCAGTTTGTGAATTTATTTGTGCGCTCTCATAACTCTAGTAATAATAATAATCAGTGGACACATTATGTGAACACAAAAGAGCTCCAGTTGTTAACTCTGCCCCACAGAGGCACAGCTAACTGTATCACAATCAATACATCCTGTTTTATTAAGGCTGTGTTGTGTTGTTTGTTTTTGTGTATTTATTGTTCCAGTCAGGTATCTATCCTTTCCGTCAGTCAAGCCCCCTCTCCGTATTGATCGGCCTAAAAACGTGTTTTCCATTGATTGAGGAGTAATTAAATGATGGAGAGGGAGCCATCAGCAATCTGCATTGATTGGCTCCAATAAACTGAATCTTTGATGTGAAATGCTATTTAATAACCTGCATACTTGTTTTTTGTATGCCTAATCATTGTCAACAACAGGTAGCAATCATTCCCAGGTAATTGCTACTTCTGACTCTCCCCATTGGACTTCCCTCAGACTTCAGAGCCAAGAGGATCAGACAGAGACAGAGAGAACGGAGTACAGATAGCCTGTTGTCAACAAGTTCTTGCCTCTCCCTCCTCTCGTTATCTCTGTGGCCTCGATATGAACTCGCGTTCACAGCATCCTCAAGGAAACATACTTTTTTATCTTGCTGGGTGTCAGAATGTGCTGTGTGTGAGTGTGGAAGATGAAATGAAATGCAGCAGATTTGTTTCGCTCTCACAGCATTACCAGGCCCCCGCTGCTGTGGAACTGGTGACCGGAGTTTGACTCCTGCGTTTGTCAAATCCCAAAAATAACCAATTTTTACAAAGAGATTAAAGAGAAGGGATGGGGAGTGGGGATTGGATAATAGTAAGTAGTAAAACGAAGCTGTGCACTGCAAGTACTTCTGCCTCCTGATATTAAAAGTCTCATCATTTTCTTATATGCAAACCTGTTTTAATATAAATCATTTGGATTTTAATAAAAAGGTATCAGTCCTGAAGCAAGACAGAATACTCTTTCTCAAAGCAATCATGTATTATATAAATACATTTGATATTGCATTATATACAGTTTATGAAACTATGGTGTAATATGATGCAAAAGCATGTAAGAATGATGACATAATATATTAAGCCAATGCGATATGATATACAGGAAGATGAACATAGTATTTCTGGGATATAATGAAAGAAACTGACTAAAAACAAGAAATGTAAGAAATTGTTGATTTGTAAGGGATACTCATGGACATACTTTTCCTACCCATGTAGATTTATTCAGCTGGTTTTATTATAAATACTGTTAGGTCTCAAACATAGACAAAAATGACTTGATAAGATGAAGATTTAGAAGAGTCGAGGTATGTACGTTCATGCAGTTGAGACCCAACAGCTCGGACTCATATCTTTAAGATCCAATTCCCTCTAATTGTATCCTAATAAAACGCTTTGTATATTTTAGAAAACAAGTTTGGGTTCTCCTACGAATGTCCACCAACACAATGAATCAGTGCATCTGTGTAGTGTAAGCAGCAAACTAATTTGTCAACTTAAGGAAAACATTGTGGTTTGAAATGCATTCTTGCACATCCTGTCTCACAATTAAAGGTGGGGTAGGTAAGTTTGAGAAACCGGCTCGAGATACACTTTTTGTTATATTCCATGGAATGCTCTTAACATCCCGATAGCAATGAATATCTTAAGTGCTTTGACAAGAAATCCACTAAAAAATGTCATCTGTGGAAGCCGTAGGACTGTAAAAAGCACGACCAATCATTTGAGCCGGCCCGGCTAAAATAATTGGATGGCCTACCTGCCTGTCAGCCTTCCATCTGTGCACAATTGGTCATGTGCGCGTTCGTGTGTGTTGGAGGAGGGTCTCTGTAAGGAAGTGGCCGATTTTTTCAGGTTGTGTATTTTTAAATTCTAGCGCACTCAAGCTGGTTTCTCCAACATTACCTACCCCACCTTTAAGTAGATTCTATATGATTGTTGAACATTAATTGTTTTGTTTTACTAACTATTTGTAATTTGAGACCTGGACCCAGCTATGTACCCTGGGCTTTGATTTTGTTTTATTTCATTCAATAATGTCTTTTAGCCTTCTCTAACGATGGAGATAGAGAAAGAAGGAATGGGATAGTGTGAAACCAGTGATAACTCATTCACACCAACGCAACTCCGGTTCAAGCTCCGTGCTAGAGCTTTTCAGGTTCAGAACCGGTTCTTCGGTTTAGCTCCGGCTCTTTTCACACTGCACAGAGTCGCTGCGTCATTGCGTCATCGTTTGCGTCATGACGTAACCGTTTGCGTGCCTGCTTCATAAAGCCAAACCGCGCGGAAACCCCAGCTCACACCGACAACGACAACAATGGCCGATTGTGCTCCAGCTTCCTCTGTACCTCTTCAGAAGACCAGATTCCCAGTAGGTAGCTGGTCTCTTCAGTGGACCACTGCTGCTTGTTAAGTTTCTCCATCGTTATGTACAAACTGGATAAAACACCGGCTTTTTGTCGTTGTTCAGGAGTTGATCCCGCCCCTGGCCCTGGTCCTGCCTCGACGTAAGCGTGACGTATGCGGTGCTTT
Organism: Notothenia rossii; assembly: GCF_949606895.1. Lineage (NCBI taxonomy): Eukaryota > Metazoa > Chordata > Actinopteri > Perciformes > Nototheniidae > Notothenia > Notothenia rossii. The sequence continues at coordinate 67,657,804 of NC_136912.1, forward strand.
TGCTCTGGCCGGACAATTTTTTGGTGCTTGAAACGAACCGGAATCCGGAGCTAAGAGGCTGCTCCACTGCGGTGTGAAGAGGAAAACCTGGTGCTTTTCAAGCTCCAGCTCCGAACCGGCCCTGAAACACCATTGGTGTGAATGAGGTATAAGAGAGGAGAGGGCCAGGGTTACAGCAGGTTGCTTCCCCTCCCTGCTGACAGCCCATAATGAGCGACTGCGTGGCTGCTCTGCTCTCACAGGAGATAATTAAAGCTGCAGCGATGCAGCGGCTGGAGCCAGTGCCGGGCGGATGGATGGAGACGTTAAGGGCCTTGCTCTTTGATAAGAAACTGTTCACAGAAAACCAGACTGAAACCTGTGGACTTTCAAAATCAGGCGGCTGTCACTGCTGCCCCATCGGCAAACAAACAAACAAAATCTAGTGCGTTGGTGTTCTGATCAGGGGAGCACAGGTTCAAACCCCGCTGCAGCCAGCATGTTGTTGTGTCCCTGGGCAAGACACTTCACCCCAAATTGCTCCTGTGGGGATTACCCACAGTATTGAGTATGTAAGTCTCTTTGGATTAAAGAGTCTAACATGTAATGTAAAAACAAACAAACCTCTTCTAAAAGGGGCCTTACACTGAATTCAGTGCTCTGAGAAAACTGTGAAAAAAACTATATGCACTGACCTGGCATTCAACCCGTCTCTGCTTGAGGCACATCTGACAGATCCATAGAAGAGTGGGAAAAGATTTTCATGACGCACCACACGCTGCAAAACCTTTCTGATGTTTCAGTGCCGCGTCAGGATGTGACAGCAAGTTGTAAACACAGCGTGGTGCTAGCGGTGGGTGGTGTCTGTGCAAGTGCTGTCTTTGACTGTTTGTGTGTTTGTGGCAGGGCTCCTGGATAATGAGGGTGACTTTGGGGTTGTTGTAACATCATGCGAGAGGAACCAGGGTTGTAGTCGGAGTACCTGCTGTGGGGTGTGAAAGGTTTGCAGCTCTAATCACACTCTTCAGGCTGCTGCTCTCTTTCTCTCTCTCTGGGATGGCTCCCCAGTGGGGCTGATTTAAACAAGTTTTACACTGGCAGCTACAAAGAGATGATGATTGACATGTGAACTTGTCTGCGTGTTTTTGTCAGCACTGACCTGAATGTGAACTGTGCCTCATTCATAGTGTCACTGAGTTAGCACAACAATCTTCGACGTGTGGAAAGTTACGAGGTGATTGCGTAAACCTGTTTCCTTTCCAAAACAAATGTGTAATTAACACTTGCAAAGACGTTTTGTAAGAAAGGCAATTACTGCCTGGATAAAGAAAGTTTCCAGCCAAGAAAATATGACAGTCTTGTATAGGGATGTGACGATAAATTGAATATCGCGATAAGGCGGTAAATAAATGGCTCAATTGAGAACCGCAGTGACGCGTCGTAAAACCCGGAAGTTAGCATTTTTAGCACTTCCGGTTACTAATACTTAATACTAATTAGTAACTACTAATTAAGATTAATCCATATTGAAAATAGGTGTCAGCTGCTACACTAATTACAATAGTTATATTTCTTAATTAATTAAGATAAGATATTACTGTATTGATCCCAATTTGGGAAATGTTTTGTGTTGCAGCAGCATAACAAGAAAAACAAAATATAAGTTGCTTGTAATATGGATTAATCTACCATTTATTTCTTTAGTTCAATTTAAAAATGTCAAAATAGTGAAAATGTTCACGAGACTTATCTAAGTGCAAGGTTATATCTTTAGATGTTTTGTTTTAGCCTATGTACTGTATGTCTTAATGCTCTTACAGTATATGTGACGGTGTGACTTCCATGAAACTATATTTTATATCTTCCCAACAGACGAGCTGACAGGAAACCTAACACTCTAACAACCACAACATTGCAAAGGCGAGTAAATGTTAGTTAAAAACAATTCACAATTTTTTTATTTCTTCTTCTTTCTTGCAGTGAGGTGAAGCTGACCTTGCACTTGGTGCCAGTCAGGATGTTCCTCACACAGGCTGAATGTTTCTCCTTCCTTACTGACACAGAAGCCCTTGATTTGCAATGCTTCACTAATTGTCATTTCCCTGGCTCCGTAGGGACACTTTACCTCCAGCACAGCGGAAGACCCTACCTGACCATCCGGAGATGCCCCCAACAATCCTGATAGGGAGAGCCACAAATCTGACTCATGGACCTGCATCTGAGTTGCAGTGGTGAATGCCCTGACGCCCTCACATTCATTCATAGTCCCCCACTGTACAGACAAAACACCATCAAGGGCCTGTTGTTGCCCTGGCACCCTGGCAATAAAGGAAGCAGTCACACGCTTTGACCTCAGGACAGCTCCAAAGTTGCTGGCAGTCAACCTTCCTTTCCTGAACAAATGCCAGTTTGGGTTGGTTCGCTGACCAGTTGTAGCCACCTGAATTGCCCTCTGTTGCTCTTCAGACAATGCCGTGCTTGCCACAATTGCCTCAGGTCCCTGATGCCCAACAGATTTGATAATTTCAGGAACAGTAAGTGTTTCCAAGCTGTAGTGTTCCTCTTCTGGCTCGGGGGAGAGAAGCCAAGAAATTCCTGAGAACCTGCCCCCGAGTCTGTCCCTCAGCCAGTCACGATCTTCGGAGGTGGGCTCTCTTGTCAGCGGGTTAAATTAGATATTGGTTTCAACAGTCACATTAAAACAGTTACTAAATCAGCTTACTATCACCTAAAGGACATATCTAGGATTAAAAGACTAATGTCACAGCAGGATTTGGAAAAATGTGTCCATGCTTTTATCTTCAGTAGACTGGACTACTGCAATGGTGTCTTCACAGGTCTCACTAAAAAATCTATTAGAAAGCTGCAGCTGATTCAGAACAACGCTGCTCGAGTCCTCACTAACACTAAGAAAGAGGATCACATCACTCCTGTTCTGAATGCACTGAATGGTTTAGGCCCAAAATACATTTCTGACCTCCTGCTAAATTATGAACCATCCAAATCTCTCAGGTCTTCAGGGACTGGTCAGCTTTCTGTCCCCAGAGTCAGAACTAAACATGGTAAAGCAGCGTTTAGTTATTATGCTCCAAATATCTGGAAGCTACTCCCAGAAACCTGCAGGTCCGCTGCAACTCTTACTACTTTTAAATCCAGGCTGAAGACTTTTCTTTTTGTCGCTGCTTTTAATTGAACTATTCATATCTTAGACTGCACTGTAACTTTTATCCATGTATTTTTTCTTTTAATGTTCATTTTATTAGCTTCTTTTTTATTTACTGATTTTAAATGCCATTTTTTTAAATGTCTTTCATTTTTTGTAAAGCACTTTGAATTGCCTTGTGTTGAAAAGTGCTATATAAATAAACTTGCCTTGCCTTGCCTAATAAAGATTTCATGTGACACATACAATTGATTTGTTGATGGGAATTAATGTGAATAAATTAACTCTAGGTTAACGGTACTCTTGCTATCACTACTCACCGACACTATAAACCTTGTCCCTCATGCTAGCCCTGACAACACCGGTAAGCACACCTTCATCTAGGCTGCACTGTTACGTGTCCTGACTTGTAGGGGTTCTCTCCTCTATCTACACTCTTGTCATCTTTGTAAAACGATATCAGACTGGTAATTGACACAGCCATGACTTCTAGTTAAATTCAGTGTGGCTAAAATGAAAAGCTTTGTTAAAATATGCAAGCACGCAAAAGTCAAATTCAGCTTTATTGTCAAAACTTCTACATGTGTTATACATCCATAAATATCGTTTCCCACAGTGTGACATGTATACATAAAACAAAACAAAAAGGGCCTAGATAAACGTGGTATTAAGTTTAAAATATTAATATATTTAAAGTGTTCAAAGTGCAGTTTCAGTGCAAGTCAGTTGAAACGATCTTAAGTTGGCGTGACGTTGAAGTCGTGCGACCCTGCTGCTGCACTGGCTTGTAGTTCGTTTATAGCATAACGTTAGCATTTCGCTTTTGGCAACTAGATTTATGATTCAAAAATTATAAAAGTAAGGTTGACATGTGGAGATTATCCGGCTGAACAAAACGTGATCCCTCTCTTAAATGTGTGTCAACCACAGACCTTATTTCGAGTTATTTTCCAAAATCCTATGGAGAATTTGCATTGGTTTTTCAAGAAGGAACCGGAAGAAGTTTACTTCCGGGTTTTACGACGCGTCACTGCGGTTCTCTATACCGCGACTTTTGAAAAAATCTAAAAGATAATTAATTAAAAAAAATATATATATATCTTTTTTAAACCTTTATTCAACCAGATGGTCCCATTGAGATAATCTATCTCTTTTTCAAGGGAGACCTGTCCAACATGGCAGCAAGTAGGTTACAACATGAACATAAAACAACAGATAACACAAAAGGCCATCGTATTTACAGGGCTACATGTACACACCTAGAGACATTGACAAGTACCAACAGTATATTTATATCTCGCCCTATCAATAAGCCTCACCTTCTTGGCAAAAACTGTATTGTTTTGAAGTGGTGGAGAGACAATTCACAGTTTTACCCACTGCTGTCACCCATGGCCAAAGCATATCTCTCTGCCCCAACAACATCAGTACCAAGCAATAGAGTTTTTTCCACAGCAGCAGGGGATATTGTAAACGCCCAAACATACCAGCTTCTACCTGGAATAGTGGACATGCTCATATTCCTAAAAGATAACCTTGATGATTTTTATTTATTTTTTATTTAACCTTTATTTAACCAGATAAAAAGCATTGAGATAAAATCTCATTTACAATGCTGACCTGGCCAAGAAGGCAGCAACGTTACACATAACACATAACACAAACATATAAAATACAGAGAACATAACTAAGAAAACAAAAGACGAAAAAAGCAGTTACTACATTGTGCACATTAGGAAGGAAGGCACTACTTATTACTGCAAGAGCAGCTGGTGGTAAGGACTTCTGACAACTTCAATTTAAAACAGGCTATAGAGACAAGTGCCATCAGTTTGAGGCGTGATTGAAGGTCATTCCAAGACCAAGGACCATAATAAATTATGCTTAGTGAGTTAGTGACTAGAGTTGAGTTACTTTAAAAACTAAAGTGAAACTTGATTTATTCCATTGCAGGGTCTGATTATTATATTGCTGACACTTTAAAATACGACTATCCTGCCAAAATGCTGTACAAATCAGATGTATTATTTAATAAAGAAAAAAAAATGCAAGTAAAAAAAAAGAAAAGAAATTCACATTTTTTTCCCTTTATTTTTCAATATCGCGATAAATATCGTACCGTGGACTTTTTATCACGATATTATCGTACCGTGATTTTTTGGTATCGTTACATCCCTAGTCTTGTACCATAAGTAGGTCCCAGTGAAGAGGGTTAAGTGGCTGAGTGGACAAAACGTAGCTTAACACTTTGTTTTAACTCAATATACTAACAAGCTTACTAGCTTGGGTTTCTCAAAACAAGAATTCTCACATGGTGGTCCTCCCACAACCCAGTCTCACTGCATTTCGTGTTATAGTCACAACATTTAATATATTGATTCGTGTTCACCAACATGATTTTCCCCTTTTTTTCGTGTCACACAGAACAATTTTAGAAAGCAATGTATTTCTATCGGTAGTATGTTTCGTGCCTGCAGCACGTCTTTTTGTCCGTTCGGGTCTTGGAAGACCGGAAGCTGTGGGGTTCATAAAAACATGTTCTTACCCAAGGTCCTCAGCTATGGTTTAAGCTCGCTGATTGGATGTTTTAGCCGCAATGCATGTAGGGATATGGCGTTAATGCGATATGAAATCCGAAAAACATTTCGGAATTTAGGATGGCCGAAGAAACTACACTACCCATAATCCCCAGCTATCGTTTAGGACTACTGTCCCCGTGATCAATGTTCAAGCTCTGGGATTGGATGTTCGAGTGGCAGTGCGCCAAGATTACGCCGATCGTCAAACAGCTGTTTGAAATGGAACGAAACCACGCCAGACCATCCAAAACTGGAATCGAACGCCCCCCCCCAGAATTACACACGCTGGCTATTGTGTTTCGCAAAATGTTCTATGGGACGTCTCTACTGAACGTTTTCGTTTTTCCCACAATTAGAAGTTGCCAGTATTAAACACATTGGTGTTATCAAATGTAAAACATATAATTAATAAATGGGTGAAAATTGCTTGTGTCCATAATGCGCAGCATTAATATACCCACATGACAGTTCATTGTTACTTTGTAATTCTACTCCCCTACAATTCAGAGGTTAACCTGGTATTTTTACTCCACTACATTTATTTGAGTTACTTTGCAGATTCTGATTAATGATGTGAAATATAAACAACCCTTAAATCAGATAGTTACACCTGAGTAAAATTCAGGAAAGGTGATTGTCAACTGCCAACAATCAGGAGAGATATTTGATAGTTGATGCTTGAGAAGACTAAACATTTATCTGCAGATCTCTATAAAGTATATTAATTACTCGTTATTCTCTACTAATAGGTAATTAAAGACTGTATATTATGGCTATTTTGCACATCTCTTTCAAGATTTCAAGATTTTCTAAGGTTTATTGACATATCATATACACAACTATGGTGTAGTTATGCATTGAATTAAAAACTTGGGTCGCAGCTGAGGTTCCTCAACAGTGCATTACAAGACATCTATCAATATGTGTGTATACCTCCACCATTAAACCGTCATATTCTGCACATTTCTTATACTATTTACATACATAAGAGTATAATTCACATGTATAATATCAGTTAAAATAAGTGCTTCAACATAGTGAACATTGCAGGAAAGCAATGTATTAGACGTTAAGTACTTTGTCAGGCTTAATATTTATCTTTTGATACCCCCAAAGCTTTTTTCTTATTTAAAAGAAGACCTTAATCTAAAGTATTATTTAATGTTTAAATAAAGTTTAATTCGTTTTTCTGTTTTGGACCTCCTCCTATTAATATTTGTGTACATCCTGCACTAAACTGTTTTATGTAGAGATCACTTATAGTATCTTCTTGATCTTTTCTTAATATTTTTTTAATCAAATATAACATAAAAACAATAATTCAATAACGTGCTTTAACCACTAGGCGGTGCACACAAGGTACACACAGCCATAATAACTTTGTATTATTATTAGTGTAGGACACTTATGGATGTACAACATCTGAAGATGTGTAGTTTTATTCATGTTTTGACATAATTTTACAGCATATTGCTATATTATTTCAGACTCAGTATTTACATTATTATATTCGAAGAAAATCAGTAATATCTTTAAAAACTACAAGTCCTTTTATATCAGCTGTGCACCGTTATGGTGTAAAAATAACCTATCTATGAATTAGATCAAATGTAAAAGTCAGCCGAATTAGTGTTGATACTGCAGGGGACGTATTGTGTGAAGAGAAATTGAAGATGTTGTTTAAATGTTGATATATTATTCAGTTTCGGCGGCATTTCTTCCAGTTTTTCCAAAGGTTTTCTCATCAGGGCTCTATAAATAAAGAACTACGGCATATCTGTAATATTTAATGCAGCCGAACCGTGTATTACAATGCCAGAAAAGCAAAAACACTCGGAATAAAGTATTATTTTCTTTTTAAAAAAAAGTTTTTCGGATTTCATATCGCATTAACACCATATCCCTCTATGCATTGCGGCTAAAACATCCAATCAGCGAGCTTAAACCATAGCTGATGATCTTGGGTAGTCAGTTCAGTGGCTGTGTATCGCAATGATGCTCAACATGTCCCTTATAGGCCTACAGATGTAGCACTGAATTTCGGACTCCAGCTTACAGCTTCCTGCCTACTACCTGCCAAAGACCAGTATAGAGGAATGTTAAGCCCTCCCACTATTTTCCAAGAGGGCGTGGCCAGATTTTCAATTTCAGGTTTTAACCAGGAGATGGCGCTTCATTCACAAATACAGAAAGACAAGTTTCATTGACTTTCGGTTGTGTTTTGAAGAACATTTGAACACATCAATATTTTAGATCAACTAAAGTATATCTAATCTTGTAATTCAATAATATATAGTCTTTATATATTAAATAATCATAATGTAAATGTTTACATTACACTTCTTTATTTGTTATGCTCATACTTTAACCTTTACAATCGTTTGCTTTAATATGCAGTATATGTTTGTGTTTGCTTCATCCTGCTCCCTTTCGGACACATACTGTATGATTTATTATTAATATGAAGATATTATTAAGATAAGATAAGATGTTACCTTATTGATTGAACATTTTAGTTTAGAATGTGCTGTCCCACGGTAATTCAGAAGGCTCACAGGTCACATTCCGACCATTATTTAAAACAATAGGTGCTTTCACACCGTCTACAGTTTGATTTGTATAGAGGGAGCTCTGTCAGTTTCCTATTTTTCAGAGCACATCCTGCTACTAAATATGTCACACGCACGCTCTGTTGACTGGCGCAGCAGCGCGGATGCGATCAATTGCCATAAAAACACTCTTCTACTAATACAGACGGTGTCATATGCCTGCGGATGTGGCCGTTGTTGAAGCCTCTTCAGGCTCCGCATCGGCAGGCCTCTCCCTCGGTTTGGAGCTGTCAAGCTCGACCCTAACGCCGCTTACAGCCGGCCAACTAAAAGTTGTTTTCCGTTCACGTTGTCATTTTTAGACTCCTTCGCTTCTTTGCTTGTGAATCCAAAAGCTGTGACGCTTGGCTGTTTTCGTTTTGCCATATTTTTTTATTACACAGCCAGAGTTAAAAAAATATCAATATGAACATTTCAAATACCGCGCCGGCATCACCGCCATAACCATAGCAACGTAAGTAAGAATGCAGCGCCGCCACGTACAGATGGCAACACCCAGACATGTTCACAAATATAAAACAAATATTCAGAAACTGTAATGAACAATAACTATTATTTATTTCAAGAACTGTTATTTACAGAAACTCAACATTTCTAATCTGTGTGACACAAATATGCACGATTGTTTGGGCTCCCCCTATTTATCTCAAAGTCAGCCATCAGGGAGCTCCCTCCCTCTTCGGGGGAGCCAAGCTCCCCCTAGCTCCCCCCCATTTCGAACAGTGTCTGTGGCTGAATGGCCAGCGATTAGGTGCGGCGCATTTATCATAGGTGATCAGAGCTAACTGCCTGCCGTCAGATTTCATTTAAAAAACAGATCTGATTTTAAGACTATTTCTGCGCTCATAAAGAATGATAAGAATAAGAATAATGCGTATTGAACTGGTTTCATTAATTAGTGAGTTTATTTAACACTAGAACCGCCAATCGGGTCAATTTGTGTGATGTGTGTTGTGTGTGTACAATGTAACTTTTTTTCAATAAAATATTAAAGTCTCCCAGTCCCTGACTTTTCCTGAAAGTGTGTTATAGCACCCTATGTTGTTAAAAATTGCATTCTAATAGCGGGATTTGACGGGTTTAGGTAGGCCTATACAAAAACCTCTGGCGGTTCTAGTGTTAAGGAGCCTGTGACACGATTTTCCCCCATCATCCAAACCCATCAATTTGAGTAAATATTGTCCCCTTGAAAACCGTTACTGAACTGATTTTGGATATTTGTAGTTTGATAACCATTAATCTGCCCTTCAATGTTGACCATTTCCTGGATCTTCTCGGGGATTCTTCAAGTCCCGCCAAATTATGGGTGACGTCAATGCGGGCACAGCGCTCCAGCTGCACCGTTCAGGATCCCAGCATCTGCATGTAAACGCACGATGGCGCACACAGCAGCAAGCTCAGACAGCGATGACAGTTTAATTTTGAACGTGTCTGAGAGCTCATATGAGGCTGAAGGGTCGGTTTATTTTGTATCTGTTAGAAGTTTAGGAATTAGGCGCGTCAATATGGGCGATCATACGGTCGTGTAGCCAGTGGTGGACTGGGACTAAAAATCAGCCCGGGACTCTCGACCGGCCCACTTCGGTACAACTAGTAAATTGTCAACGGGGGGAGTGGGGGATGTGCTAGTGACTTATCCGACCGGCCCACTTCGGTACCGGCCCATCGGGATTCGTCCCGATGGCCAGTCCGCCACTGCACCCAGCCCAGCCCACGTAAACTGTCAACGGGGGGAGCCTCGCTGCGGGGAAACGGTGGACCTAGTGTCCCGATCGGAGTGGGAATAATAATAATAATAATGATAATAATAATAATAATAATAATAATAATATAATAATAATCCGTGCATTTTATCCATTAATTTCCCCAACATTGTGGTAAAAAAAAACACACGTTTAATCCATGTTGGTGTACTACTACAACCAGTGGTGTAGTGGGGATGTTTAACTGGGTGGACGGGGTGGTGGGTGGACAGGAGACACTATGGACGCGCTCGTGAACTGTCAACGGGGGGGGGGGGGGCTTGGGGACCTCTGTGTCGCCTGTCAGCGCAACTTACATGATGCCGTTTAGACAATATAATAATAAAGGGCGGTGCCGGCTGTCAGCGAACCGATCCGGCCATTCTGCGCGACTATCACTCAAATGCGGGACATAGTCTCAATGTGTGGGACGCGGGACAAATAATAAAAATGCTGTGTGTGCAGTCCCGCACAGTGCGGGACACCTGGTCACCCTACACACACAGTTCTGCCCCTCACACACACACGCTTCAAATCAAGTTGCATAAATGCTTGAGCTACGTTTTTATTATAATTACTGTGAAATCTGCCTATTATGTTTTCGTCATTAATACAACAAACACACACTTGCAACTGATAACACTGGCAATGATTTTAGATGTATTAGACTATTAAAAAAATAAATCATGCTTCAAATAAGTGGGGGTACGGCGTACCCCCGCGTCCAACGCCCACTACACCACTGACTGCAAATACAAAAAGCTAAGGTTTGTTTTCTCATCAGGAAATGCAGACCGGCTCAAACAAAAGATTTTTAAATCATCATCCTCACGATCATTTAATGTATCATATGTTCGCCAAATTGACATGAAAGCACTAATAAATGTAGTTTCATCCACTTGAGTTTACAAAAATAATCGATTTGTTTTTATATCACATCCGACGGGAGGAAATTCAGCAGCTCTCACTACCGATTTTTAATCCTAATTTAATCATCATCTTCACCACGATCATTTATGTTTATGTTCGCCGAATTGACATGAAAGCACTGACAAATATGAATATACTGTAGTCAACTTCATTAAAACGTTATTAACTTGCCTAAACTCAGTAATTCACCATTTCTACACATGACAACACACTTTGTCCGTGTTTGGCTCTCTCGCCGCACAGTGAAGCGTTCCCGCATTGACGTCACTTCCGGCTTCCCCCAAAACCTCAAAATGAGTCGAAGGAATTTTCCCGCGATGTTCGAAATTATTGATATTTATCGGAACGGTATCGCTTTTTCTTTTTTAAACTGACGGTTCGAGATTACAAGTAGCCCTCTATTTCATTGCACAACAGTTGTTGGGTTCGTGTCACAGGCTCTTTAAGGTAATTAGGTACAGTAGAAGCCCTTTTTTTTATCAGTAACAAATTTAGCAGTTGAACATAAAAGTCAACTAACTGAGGGTCACTTGCAATTACAGTGTTGTGTCTAACTGTAAGCTTGTCACTCAGAGTAACCTACCGTTAATTTAGCTGCTGGAGAAGAAAGATCAAGGGGGGAGGGGGGGAGAGAGCTGTGGTTGATGGGCCATTAGTTGTGTAAATACACAGCTGAGAGCTGCCGTTTCATTCAGACTGTTTAAAAAACTGTAACAACGGACTATTTTTCTTAGCGGATGCATGTCAATTTAAATCAATACATACAACTATTTTTTAAATCAATACATACAACTATTTTTTAAATCAATAAAAACATTTTCTAAATTCATAAAAGCATTTCAATTAATATTGGGAGTCATGTCGTTACTTTGTTGAGAATGTGGCCGTGTAATAAGCGGGATAATTTGCAGCGACTTGTTCCTTATGGGGAAAATAACACCCGTCATGTGTGTGTAGAGGTGTGTGTGGTTAAAACACTTTCATGAAGTGAAGGAATTTCCTTCTATAAAACAGCTGTGGGCAGCAGTGAGTGTCACGGACATGAATTCATAGATCAAGGCAGACTGGTGCACACACACTCTCCTGTCCTGCCAGACGACACGCCCGTTCTAAGCCGTGTCCCTCACTCCTCACATCCCAAGCATCCCCGAAAAGTGTAATATGTTGTTACATCTCAGATGTTATGTTTCAGTTGTGCTCTGTCTATGTTCAGTGATGCAAACTTGTCACCTTTCGGCGAAATTCGCCGTTTTGAATCCAAAATAAGTCGTTTGTGTGATTCATGTAGATCTGCAATACAAATATTTTTGGGGTATGGGGGGGGGCTGGGACCCGGAGTAATCTGCGGCCGTGAGCTGTTATGTGCCATCATGACACGCATGGTGTTCTTTTTTTATATATTATAATGAAGTACGAGCTGTGTACTCGAGTCTTCCTGCCTGTCGGCTCTGCTCATGGATGTATAATAAGGCTCTGCTGCTCCGACATGATGGTCTAGCTTCAGCAGCTACATTAGCTACGGGTGCATTCGTTAATATTAACTGTGCGTCCGGAGTCGCTGTGGCACAGACTGGACCGCTGGTGAACAGCTGTTAGAACGGGCCGTTCAGGTGTTCAGAGCAGAGCTCCCTGTCGGAGCGGCAGAGCGTGATGTGAACTGAAAAGTTTTTCTGTGGCAATATTATTTCAGGAATCGTTGAGCTAGCTAGCTTGCATACATTGTCACTATCTGCTAACGTTAGCTTTAGCCTTCTACTCCTAATAGTTTTTTCATAGGCTATAAACAGAGGTGGTATACACAAGTTATTGAGCCGTTTCCGCTCTACATCCTGAACTCCTCCCTTCGATGCAATGCACTTCCGTTTTGGCGGACTGGGTTTGTTTTGCTAGCTAGCTCCGTTGTGCCGACAAAGCACTGATATCGCAGAGACAAAGAGGATATAACAATTACAACATGAAGAAAAGTGGTTCGGGAACTACGTGTGCGGTAGTTGGTTGCAATCACTCGAGAAAGCACCTGAACGAGTGGTTAGATAGAGAGTGCTACGACCACAAACCAGCACCCAGCACCCAGCCATGTTGTTCATTAAATACAAATAAACACAACAAATACTGCATGCATTGTATTTTTTAATATTATATATGAATATTTTCATAGTGATGTAATTGTGTGGGCTGCTTTTATATTTTAATGTGTAATACCTGTTAGGATTAAACATGTGATCTTTCTTGTTGAAGCCATTTCTTTAGTTTCCTCTCAACAATTAATTAATTCAGTGTTATTTATGTACAGTATGAGCTTAATATGAATGATGAACTGTGTTAAAAGAAATTGTAGCACTCTAAGGAATATATGAAATGCAATAATGCAATAACAGTGCAATAATGAAATTAAATTACATCAAACTTTATTTTCACTCAAACAGTACAGGCACATATGATATATTGCACAGCATAAAGAGATCATGTAAATTGTGCATTGTGTAAACAACAGACAACTGTTGGCTCCTGTGGGCATGACCTAAATAAGGCAGTTTATTTTGGTTTTAAAATGCTGAGATATTTACTGCAGAACTGTAACCTTCCCTCAACAAAATCGTCAACAATTTTCGGGAGCATGTGGGCAAAGTAGAATGTGCGCAGCCTTATGATATGCCTTCAGACTGTCCATTGCTTTTCCATCTATTGCCATGGATTGAACGAAGTAGGAGCAAATTTTGCTGTACGTTATGCTGGGCCACGTCGTCATGTTATCCTCCCAGTTTTGCACTGAATTCGGGTGGGGGAGAGTAACGCCATCTCCAGTCAAAGAAGTAGAATCGTGTTCCCAAGCTAGCATCACTGTTAGCATCGAAATCGCTGTGTTTACACCAGTGCCCGTCTGACTGTTTACACCGGTTTACACCGACAGACGCTGTGCAAAAGACTTCCGGCGGAAATGAAGTGCATTTGTGTAGGGTTATGGCGCTACCCGTGGTTTGGCGCGTAAACTTGTCTATAAGCAGAGCTCTTAAGTCTCACGCATTTGGCGTGAGACACACGCATTTCACTCCATTCACACGCTCACACGCCACACCTTGTATTTCTCACGCAGAGATTTCTTTCCAGGGTACCGCCCACCAAGTTGCGCCGCAATTTTGTACTAGGCTTGTTTGAGACGCGTGCACTCCACCAGCCCCCCCCCCCCCGTTGAAATTCGCGATACGGAGGGCTTCATACTCCACTAGCAGCCCCCCCCCCCCCCCCCCCCGTTGACATTCGCGGTACATAGGGCTTCATGGGAACTTTGAGGGGAGCCAGAAGTTGGAGTACCAAACACCGCTTCCAAAATCTCACTCTGAACTCTGTTCAAAACTTGAGAGCCCTGTATAAGTATATATTGTACTTGAGTAAAAGTAGAAGCACTCAGATCTTGTACTAGAATAAAAGTAGAAGTACTCAGATCTTGTACTTGAGTAAAAGTAGAAGCACTCAGGTCTTGTACTTGAGTAAAAGTAGAAGTACTCAAATCTTGTACTTGAGTAAAAGTAGAAGTACCAGAGTGTAGGAATACTCTGTTACAGTAAAAGTCCTGCATTCAAAATGTTCCTCAAGTAAAAGTAGAAAAGTATTATCATCAAAATATAGTTAAAGTAGCGACAGTAAAAGTAGTCATTGTGCAGATTGGTCCATTTCAGAATAAGATATATGATGTGTTTTATAATGATTGATCATGAAAGTGTTCTCAAAGCTGGTAAAGGTGCAGCTAGTCTGAATGACTTTGTATACTGCAGGGTAGCTTGTGGATTTACTCTAGGTGGAACTAAAGTCTGATTTAACACTTGATTATATTTCACATCATTCATCCACATCTGTAAAGTAACTAAAGGTATTACATACATGTAGTGGAGTAGAAGTAGCAAAACATTGAAATACTTAAATAAAGTACAAGTATCTCAAAATTGTGCCCAAGTATAGTACTTGTTGAGTTTATGAACTTAGTTACTTTACACCATGTTGCTATAAAGATAGAAAGACTAAGCCTTGCACAGAGGCATGCAAATACATTTTCAAAATACTCAACAGTGCTGCCAAAATTATAAACTGACTACTACACAATTAAAATAAATGCTTTTATATATTTCTATTAGATGTGACTCTTTGGCGTTTCTGTTATTATTAACACTGCTGCTTTAGTTGTTCTTACTGCTAAAATCCTCTGTTATTCCTCATTTTAAAGCCGATATTCTGTGGGGTGGGGGAGCCGAGGGCTCGGATCCTTGTCACCTTTTTCATACCGATGAGTTTGCATCCCAAAGCCTCAGTCACCTTAATTCATGTAATAAAAACATCTCAGGTCAGTAACACTCAAAGCTAAATGTGCAATACCATGTTCAGCTATGTTACTATTTATAATGTTATTGTTGTTACATCAGAAGAGGTACATATTGGAATGATTTCTTAACTTACAGTAGGCTATTTTTTACAATGTGTGTTGGAAGGATTTATTAAATTACTATGAATAATTTCATTGTTGAAGGCTTTTAGAGAAGGGTGAACTATAAGCCTGAATTACATAACATTTTATACCTAAAATCATAAAAGCCACAATAAATAAATCACAATTATTGTAGTTATTTTTGCCTCCCGTATTGCTTTCAACCCACCAGCTTTTATGGTGTTGTTACGTCACTAACTGTAAGCTTGTCACATACAGTCTATTAGACCCTCCAGAAAAACGCGGGCCAAAATCCTTAATTATGCGGGCTAAAATCATTGATTATGCGGGCTAAAATCCTTGATTATGCGATAAAAATGCGGGGTTTTTATGTGATTTTATGCGGGACAATTGCGGGAAGTTGGGTAATATGCGGAAAGTTGCGAAATATGCGGAAGGTTGCGAAATATGCGAACAGTTGTGAAATATGCGGGAAGCGGAAAAAAGGTGATTATTCTCTCTCACACACACGGTTTTTGAGGTTGAAGCCTCTGTGAGCCTGAGTTGCTTGGCTTTCTTGTCCGCAGCAGAAACCATTTTTGAATGTTTGAGCGAATCGAAGTGGGTATTCACAGTCGATTTCCTTTAATGCTCCAACACACAGTTGCACGGGGTACAGAACAGTTTCCCCCCACTTTCGTGCAAGACATCGGGGTACTGCTTTGCCCGGTCTTTAGCTGAAATGTTCGTGGGTAAATGTGATGGATTCGATTTGTTCATCTTGGTGTGTGAATTCCACACCTTCACACGACGGTGTTTGCCTTCTGTGATGCGCGGGCTGATGACGTTGCGTCATCATCACTACTCGTCAAGACGAGTTAACTTTTTTATTTTTTTTCTCAACTTTGTGTGGAAAAATGCGGGGATTATGCAGCCTTTTGATAAATATGCGGACTTTTAAAAATCTGCGGCATTTTGCTGATTATGCGGGAAATTCTGCGATCGCAGAATCGCGTTTTTCTGGAGGGTCTAGTCTATGGTCACTCAGAGTAACCTACAGTTAATTTAGCTGCTGGAGAAGAAATATCAGGGGGGGAGGGGGGAGAGAGTTGCCGTTTCATTCAGACTGTTTAAAAAACGGTAACAACGTACTATTTTTCTTAGCGGATGCATGTCAATTTAAATCAATACAACTATGTTTCAAATCAATAAAAACATTTTCTAAATCCATAAAAGCATTTAAATTAATACTGGGAGTCATGTCGTTACTTTGTTGAGAATATGGCCTTGTAATAAGCGGGATAATTTGAGTGACTTGTTCCTTATGGGGAAAATAACACCCGTCATCCAGATCAGGATCCCTCCGCTACGCTTTGGGATCCTGATCTGCCGACGAGGCTCCATTAAAATATAAATATTTTTAGTGAATTACTGAGTTTAGGCACGTTAATAACGTTTTAATGAAGTTGAATACAGTATATTCATATGTGTCAGTGATTTCATGTCAATTCGGCGAACATAAACATAAATGATCGTGGTGAAGATGATGATTAAATTAGGATTAAAAATCGAGAGCCGGGCATTTCCTCCCATTCGGTTTTAACATTATTTTGTTAAATAACAACATGGTGATGTTTTGTAAATGATTACATGTCTCTTATTTAGCACAGAGTATGATATCCGTGACATATGAATCTTAACAAAGTTCCGCTGTACATCCAGCGTACTGTATCTGACTTTATTTCACATGAGCTCCAGTGTGGAACCCCACTTCACCCCCTGGTGGATCAATGATCCATTGCAGCTGGCTTCATTATAATTACATTTATCTATCACGGGGGCGGTCTCAAGTCAAGCTGGAGGTTTTCCCTTGAGCGAGGGCAGATCATGTACCAATCACGGCCCTCGCGTTTCAAACTGTCTGAAATGAATCGCTACATCTGTAGTAAAAAACTGTAAATTATAGTGTCCGTCCAAAAATTCTTTTTTACTTATAGTGAAAGCCACCCTTGGATGATGGTAAGGTAGACTAAAAGCTTTAGGAATCCAAAGTACAACATATAATAAGTACCCTGTATCAAGATTGATGCAAAACAAGTGACATTTGACCCTTTTAGAGAGGTTTAGCAAAAAAACCTCCACCTCTGAGGTGATTTGGGTAGAAATGGGGGTTATGCCGTTTCTCTGGAACCCATTGGTCGATTTTGGTGATTGAAATCTCTTTCTGACCATTAGAGCCAATAATCGAAGGGGAATCTCCCCACACACACACAATGTAAAACAAAAAGGTGGGGGCTTCCCGGACGCAGTTTTGCATGAGTGTGAACCTATCTCTCGCTCTGACATCTGAAAACCAAAAAGCAGGTTTATTGCTCATGGATTATCAGAAATAATTTCAAGGGGACACAGACACATTGGATTAACCTATGGATTAACTTCAGCAGCGTTTTTATCATTGTAATGCCATTGAAGACCACTTTTGACCAGACTACGACACAGGTGAGCCATGTTAGCGTTTTTAGCTACCTAGCGCCATATGTTTTGATGTCTGTTCTTGTTATTATCTCAGAGAGTTCGTATAATTGAGTGATAATGAGGGGCACCCCTCGATTCTGTGTCACCTCACGATGTGAAACAATGGGTTGGATGTGCAGCAAAGATAAATAATAAGGTTTTGTGAGTGAATTTCGGTGCAGTCATCTGTTAGCATTTTTCGCTCGTTGCTAGTTCAGAGCAGAGTCCTGCACAGGTCTGATTTTCAAGACCTGCTCCCGCCCCGCACCCGCGACGTGCAATACCGAACCAGCCCCACTACCCGCACATATTGCCAATTAGTTCCGCAACCCGACCCGACCTGCCGGCACAAGATCCACAACCCGACCCGAACCCGCATATATATGAGCAGTGAAAACGTGTAATTATTAACACACGCAGTTGCATATTTGGCTCAAAAAGCGTGGGATGTTGGTTATTTTCTCCATCTAGGATGAAACCAAAAGCCTCCCAGACGTTGGATTTCGCTCTTGAGGAAGAGTTATTGAAAATGCTGTATTCTCCGCTAGACAGCTTCACCTCAGCCATTTAGAATGTGACGCGCTCAGCAGCAGATAGATGCGCTGCAGAGGTTATGATTATGCTCGGTCCCGCGGGGGAGAGGTCTTAGGATTTAAACATTAAACTAAATTATTATTATTTAAATATATTTATTATGTAACACCCGCAACCCGACCCGCATCATCTTTGTTTTACCCAGAACCGAACCCGGAAAAAAGCGTTGGTAAAAAATACCACCCGCAAATCACCTTTTTTGCGGATCATCCGTCGGGTACCCGCGGATACCCGACCCGATGCAGGACTCTGGTTCAGAGGCTCAGCGTTAGCATTGTGGGTTTTTTAAAAAAAAAAGAAAAAAAGATCAGTTAGATGAGTTTCTTCCCGTTACATGGATATAACACATTCATAGTTTATTAAATGAACATGCCCTCAGACACTGTTGCCAGCAAGATGTTGCAGGAGGGCCCCGGTACAGGGGTCTCTCGGGCTTAACAGGTTAAAACATGTCAAAGGTGTCTGACAGGATGTAGACACAGAACACAACAGATGTTTAATCAGTATATCAAAGATTGGAGCATGTCGGATCTGCAGCAATAGAAATAGAATCAGGATAGAGCACACATCCACTAAGACTGGCTACGGTTGAGATCGCACGGGACAAATGTAATTTATAATGTGTACACCTAAAAAACATTAACACGTTTAACCACCAAAGGGCAGCAATTTAGTGCACACATCATTAGATTAGTTTGCTTCATATTTCCATTGATAATTCATTAAATTGAGTTCTCAACAGTGTTGTTGTAAAAGTAGTGTAAGTTTCTAGCTGGATATTTAGAGACACATTTAAAGCCTTCTGACACTGTACCAAGACTCTCTCAGCACCTATTGTAATTGCTGTTTGCATTTATTTTACTGCAGTGTCATCTGTGTGTGCCAAACCCATCTTTTAAAATTGCAAGCTATAATAGGAGAATAGGTTTTGTGACACTGTGACCTAGCATCCTGTTTTAGTTGCAGCAGGCAAAAGTCTGGTTTCAGGATTGTACACTGAATTGAGGAAAATGTAATGGCCATCATACTTTTGAGCTATTTTATTCTGCTTTCTAAACATATTTCTTTCAATTTCCTGAAAGTGATTTAGATAATCAGGACAATCTGTTGCCTTCTCTATGTGACACTCATATGTGACTGCTTATTCTCCCAACTATAATTCTGGACACTTTACAGAACCTACAGTATCTTCTGTGGTAAATTAAGCTGTTTAAGACCTAGGCCTTTCACTAAAACAGAACCCAAACCACATCTTTATGACTGTGTTTAACTGCTGCTGGGTGCACCATATTGCATTTCTTTCACCTCAGACTAATTATTCCACTGCAGAACAATTACACATTCAGAGCATTGGAGACTGGGACTGTGGTTTAACTGGGAACACATGAGGCTTAACGTAGCCGAGGCATGAAACGACATGGAGCAGGGCTGCAAACAGAGAGAAAATGACAATGGTGAACCTGACCATGCAACACGACCCTGGCCCACACGTGGAGCAACACATGTACCGTAATCCACACATGAGACATTCATGTCCACTGTGTTTATGGTTTCATGAATGCTCTCACCTCTAGGCCTTGTCAAGCTGGTACAAGAAAAGCGGCCATGCATCTGATGGCCTTTTTAATCGATTCCCTGTGTATTGATTTCTACCTGCCCCTTGTGGTTCAAGATCTCTCTCTAGCCTGCTTTTGATTGGGCCTTAATGTGTTGTTAATGCATGAGAGAGTCTGCGATGTGTGCCTTTAGTGTGAAATACATGAACCGGCCCACCTCACAAACCACACAGTGCTCAGAGAGCCAATTCTTGTTTACATTTCACAATGGCTGCCATTTCTGTCCCAGCTGTCTTTAAACTTTTTTTCATCTCAGTGACAGTCCATAAAGCATCCATTATATGTCCCAGACCCCTGGAACAGCATTATCTTTTCTTTCTACTCGACTCCCGTAAATGGAATTTTAATTAACAGTAAAAAGCATGCAATGACTTGGAAAGGCTTTAATTAAGTTTTTTTTTCTTTTTTCGCAGCGTGCAATTTACAGCATGTGGTTTGGGTGTTTCGATGATATAACCATGGAGGCCTGTTTCGCATCCAGACACGAGCACAACAGAAGCGCCTTTGTTGGTTGGCGACGCGCCAGAGGACAAATGAAGAGACAGTTAGGGAACAATCGAGCAGATGTAAAGCATTGTGCGTTTGCTGTGTCATCGCTGCTGGCGGCTGAATGGAGTCGGAAGGGAAAGGCCGTCTCTGCTGAGTGGAGACAATGAGGAAAGCGGCTCCTGACTGGACCTTTGTGTACGATCAACAGAGTCTCATGATGAATATGAAGATTATACCCTGCAGGTTGACACAGATGGAAGGCTCTGCTGTACATCTATTGAATACACAGCGGGTGGAAAAGGCAACATTTGTGCTTTAATTGGGTATTATCATGCATCATCATCATCATCATCATCATCATCATCATCATCATCATCATCATCATCATCATCATCATCATCATCATCATCATCATCATCATCATCGTTGCTGCTTTAAGTCTTTCAAAGAGAAGCCTTTTCGGCCAAAGATGAACCTGTTCGAGCTACACAAGCAATCCACCAATTAAAAAACAAGTTCCGCTTTTACATCAGTTGCCTATGAGAAAATAATTCCCACATTGTCGGTTCTACCCGTATTTTCTCAGAAACGTTTTTTCACGAGATCAGCCTGGATTTCCCAGCTTCTCCCTTTTGGACTCCCCTGCTGTATGTGCGGTTGCCCTCACACTTATTTTGAAAGAAGCGCCTCCCCCACTGCGACCGGGGCTCAACCGGTGCACCCCTACCCACTCCCCGCTGGGAGAGAGTGAATGAGTGATTTGGTGGAGGTGTGTGTGGGGGAGGACGGACACAGCATGAAAAAAAACATCAGAGGGAGAAATCCGTCTGTGTCGCTATGTTTCATCCCCCGGCACGTACACACACATGGTGCGATACGGGGGCACTGGGCGGGCACCTGTAGCTCCCCGCAGAGCAATGAACTCTGGGAGGAATGGAGACACAGACAGTGAGAGACAAGGCTGCAAAGAGGAGAAAATAGCCTTTGGGTTTGCTTTGTACATTAGTCGAGGAGGGGAAGTGAGGAGACCGAATTTCAATTTTGATATGGATTTTTTAAAGGCCCCTTTAGGATTTATTCTGGCTTTTAAATAGCAGTTTGCTGTGATAAATCGCATTGGGTATATTTGTATAATAAAGAGGCCCTGTTTTGGGGTTTTCCCTTTCCTGTATAGTGTTATATGGGTTTGTGTGCATGCCAATGGTCTGCAAAGGCTAATATCCCATAGTTCATGCCAGAGGGGGTATCTCCCACACACACTCTCACCCTGCCTTAAATGTCTCCATTGGACTCCTTTGTTTACTTCTGTAACATAGTGACATCACAATGTACCACTCACGCTTCTATTGGCTAGCGCTCCAACACTTTGTACCTGCTTTAAAGCTTTGTTTGGCTCTTCATATTTTTCATTTTCTTACATTTTATATTTCTCAGAACAATTTCAAATGAGCATGATTTCCATAAGTGTAGACCTCTAACATTAGCATCATGTGCAACACAAATCTAAAAGTAATGAAACCAACGAGAGCAGTTAAGGACACAACAACTCGGTGCATTTAAAGACTTGTCAGATACATTCCGCCTACTGTGAGTGTTATTCTTCAATGCTGCTTTTGTACTCGGCCTTCCAGAGAATGTGATGTACAGAGAAGCCTGAACAGCCTTCCTCTGCAGTACTAAGTGACTCATACGTCTGTTTAACACGATTGCATGCTGCTGAGGATAAAGGTGGATCTCAGGTCACATCTGCAGAACGAGGCTGCTTAGTTTAACTCATTAAGCTCATTTACTCCATCGAATTGAATTTCTTTTAAATCTTTCAAGTAGATTTTATTTCACATGTTGCCTCTCTTCATACTCTCACAGCTACACAGAAGAACCAAATTCATGGATTGCTTTGTGCTAAAGGGGTGCTTTTCAGGAGTTTGTAAAGGAGTGAGGCTTTTCCATCCACACTTTCCCGGTTGATGTAGAGCTTTGAGTCAGTGAGTGCCTTTGCGGGCAAGATTGCTCATTTATTTTTAAGGAACGTGTAGGATTGATAAAACAATGTGCTCATAGCCTTATTTAATACTTAGGGGTAGAAGAACCCTGTAACCAGTTAACAGACACCCATCACATTTGAATGGCTTATATTGCAAACTTTCAACTATTCCCAGACACAGCAATAATTGATGGTACGGTCCTAAAGCAAGTTCGATAGCTAAATATCAGCTGAAAGACTTGGCTCAGGTTTCATTACATGGTGTGTAGAATTTGGCAACAGTTGTGTTGTTCATGTGTCTGTGTGGCCCGGGGCTGGCAAAAGTAACCATTGTGTCATTTCAAAGATGCCTCCCGGTGTTGGATGTATGAGGGCCTTCCTTGATCTGATTTTCCATCCATCCATCCATCCATCCATCTTCTCCCGCTTATCCGTGGTCGGGTCGCGGAGGTAGCAGTTCCAGCAGAGAGCCCCAAACTTTCTTTTCCCTGGCCACATAAACCAGCTCTGACTGGGGGATCCCAAGGCGCTCCCAGGCCAGAGAAGAGATATAATCCCTCCATCTGGTTCTAGGTCTACCCCTTGGTCTCTTCCCAGCTGGACGTGCCTGGAACACCTCCCTAGGGAGGCGCCCAGGTGGCATCCTAACTAGGTGCCCGAACCACCTCAACTGGCTCCTTTCGACGCGAAGGAGGAGCGGTTCAACTCCGAGTCCCTCCCGGATGACCGAACTTCTCACCTTATCCCTAAGGGAGACACCAGCCACCCTGCGGAGAAAACCCATCTCGGCCGCTTGTACCCGCGATCTCGTTCTTTCGGTCATGACCCATCCTTCATGACCATAGGTGAGGGTAGGAACGAAAATGGCCCGGTAGACAGAGAGCTTTGCCTTCTGGCTCAGCTCCCTTTTCGTCACAACGGTGCGGTAAAGAGACCGCATCTGATTTTCCACTGTTCCAAATTATAATTTTTGATTGCTTAGTGGGATTTATTGCCAGAAATCGTTTATAATTGTAATAACTGTTTTCATGTGTAATTAACTGATACGCCATTTTGTTTTCGTTAGCCATAGAATAAGCCCTACAAAAGGGTCCAAGCCCCGAGGAAATGTGCCGGCCGTTGAAGCCGATTTTGCCATGCCGCAGTGGCCAAGCGGTGGTACTACAAGGCAGAACAAGGCAAGTTAATTTATATTTCACCTTTAAACACAAGGCAATTCAAAGTGTTTTACAAAAATGAAAAAACATTAAGAGCATTCAACTCGCCTGATGTCATTTTGGCCCAAAAATACTATTTCCTATTGACTTACATTGGGTAAAGACATCTGTAAATCAGCGTATTATTTTTATGCAAACTTTTACGTCACCAGAAGGCCAACATAGTTTCTCTGGCACTCTTGGAAAAGAAAAGGCATCCTAGATAGTGGATGCCGACTTATTTAACAATTAGAAAATACTTAAGCATTCAGATATGTTGGAAGCCAACCAACATCCAGATGATCTAAACCACTTGTTTGCAGGTAAAACTGAAAGTAAACGCACCTCAGATGTCAGCAATAACGCTTCACCCAACAAGTAACCTCTGGTAAACTACAGTTGATAAAACTTGAATTATTCTGACTGCTTGTGTTCCTTCACACAAAAGGTCATAATAAAATATCTAAATCAATAAAATAGCCTACATTATCTTGCTAAGCTTGGGTATTTAACAAGCCAGCAAGAATACTAACCAGATAGTTTTAGTTATCTGGCAACAAAAACACACCTAGATCTTGCCCAATCTTTTCCAATAAAACAACACTTGATCCAAAAGGCGCTAAAGCAACAAGATATATGAATAGTCAAGTTGGAAAAACTAATCACCAATCCTTTAATGTCTCCCTCAAGCAGTTGAGGACACACCAACTCATAGCCAACACCAACTGCATTTACAGCCTTGTCAGAAGAATCCTCTTTTCTCTGCTTTGTACTCGACTTTTAGGAGTATGTGATATACAGAGAAATGTGAAGACTGTCCTTCTGTTCTGAGTTCTGTGAGTGACTAATTTGTCGGTTATACACGGTTCATACATGCTGCTGAGGATAAAGGTGGATTGAGGCTGCTCAGTTCAGTTCAGCTCATTAACGTCATCACATGGGCTTGCATGGCTAAAGGGAGACTTCTGAGCACTTGTTGAAGGAGTACATTTTCTCATCCTCATTTCCCCTGAAGGTAAAAGAGCTTCTAGTTGCAGCCGAGGGTGACATTAAAATAGAAAATGTAATATGTAGGATGGATGAAACTATGTGCTCTACGCTTCATTTAATAGGCCACTTAGGGGCAGAAGAACTCTGGAACAAGCTGCATTTTTTATTTGTATAACACATTTTTATCTATTCCCACACCCAGCAGAGAAAGAGCAACATTATCATTTCATGTAATAATCCTAACTCAAGGTCCTCTTACTGGTTATGGTTACCCTTGTCTCTGTTCAAAGATGGTCTCTGGTGTCGAATTTGTGAAGGCGTTTCTTGTTCTGACGTTTTTCACTGTGCAGTACTACAAAGATATTCAGGAATTTTAAATCATCTGTTAGATAACATTCGATAACCTTATTTATTAAACGTACAGAGCGTAGGGTCTATCAAAATCTACTTCAATATTAATAACTCATTTATGTATTCATTAGTGTGAACCTTGGAATAAAATAAATGCGTTTTTCAGCCCTTGTTATCCAAATAAGGAGTAAGCCCTCTTCCAAAATTGCCATGTTTCACTCTCATGTTTCTACAATAGCTCTGAACAGGCAAGTGCCAAGTTTGCAACACTGACAGCTGTCCCTTAAGGGCTTTCCCCAAATCCAATTCAAATTTGCATTAATGTGAACACGTCTATTGTACATACTCACAGCTCTCAGGCTAGCAGCTTGTGGTGATGTTAATAGGTAGGCGGGCAGGTCCGGCAGATTAAAAAGCACATATACCAGATTTTCTTCTTTTTATATGAGATAATACTGTCTATGTGCATCCATTTCTTAGATGTCCTTGAATTCCTGATTCTGTGTGTATGTTGTTGTGTTTGAGTCAGGTGGTGGGAGTGTGTCAGTGGGTTTAGAGCTAGAAGTGAAAAGTCGATAGCGGCGAGTCAGCGAGGATGCAGGTCTGAAGTTATGCAATATCAACTTCACAGTGAGAGGTCTGAGCTGTGCATATAAATAAAAACTTCACAGCAAGTTTGCCTCCTACTGAACCCTCAAAGAGTCGCCTCTGTATCTGGGTCTTTGACAGATTTTTGTGTGCGACACCCAGAGTGAAAGAGGAAACATTGCATTTTGTATTATCTCTGTGACACCATGGCCATTAAAAATGACACATTAAAGGGGACACATCGTGCTCATTTTTTGTTTTAATGTTTGGATTATTGATTTTTACTAGAAGATGTTAACCTGCGTTAATGTTCCAAAAACATTTTTTCTTAAGCTGTCTCTTCAATCATACCGGTGTTGACTCTCTTTCTTAAGCTCTTCGTTTTAGCGCCTGTCTCTTGAAGACCACCTCCCGAAAAAGCATAGCCTGCTCTGATTTGTCTGTGTTTCTGGGTCCTTTTACCTTAAAACTAGAAAATGAAGTACTTTATGAGAATAGATTTTTGTTAAGAATGTGACTTTCTTTGCATCCAATAACCCTTATTGCAGCCGGTAATGATTGAAATGTAAATGTAGTGGCCCTTCCTAATTATGAATGAAAGATTTTAACATTACAGCCTTTCAGAAACTCTTCTTAAAACACAGATACTGAATATAGATTTTATTTATTAGTTGTTTCAATTAAAGGAAATAACACCTCTATTAAAAGAAAGGGATCTTTAAATGAATATAAAGAAATTCATTAAAAAGTGGAACAAAGTAATGTTTCTTTTGTGTGTACAAGCTTTGAGAAATCCCCTCCGTCATCCCTCAAAACACAACCTTTACGCTTCAGCAAAATGTCACCAATTTTGAAAGCAGCCATCTGTTCAATCCACATCGACCCCATATCCGATACAAAAGGCCACTAACAGTAAAGTAGAGTGTTGAGTGATTTGAATGCTGCTTATGGAGATGCTTCACCAAGCGCACCACACATAAATCACTTTGGAGTTGTCGCATTTGGTAAAATGGAAGTCGTAATTTCTCTCAGGAAGCCAGAAACACTCGATGCTTAAAAAAACTAATTTTCTGTCATTCATTCTGACATGGTGGTTGGCTGAAATAACTACAATACCATGAGGCTTAATCGTTAAGGCTGTGACATATGATTTCCCTAGTTGCTGAATAAACCCTGAAAGGGAACCAGTATTTACAGTAAAAGTAAATTATTTGAAGTTGCAGATCGTATACTAATTTGATCAACATGATCGTCGTTAGCTTTCCCACATCATTAGCTGTGAATTTAAAACATATTTTAGCATGGCGTTTGAATGTTTTTTTGCTGAAATGCTCCCTGGGAGTCATGGTTTTAATCGCTTATTCCTTATTTACTTTTTATTGCGTAACCTGGTTGTTAAACTCTTTGTAATGATGATTCTAGTTTTAGATGTGCTCCAGCTGTCAGTTACATAATATCATCAATGGGAAAATAGCTTTGGATGGCCTTGACAACCAAAAAGCGTCAATGTTGCATGTTAATAAATTAACATATACATACTGTTATGTTTTGTTTGAGCAGGGTGATTAAGTCCATAATTGACGTCCCATCCATAATTGAATAGGAAAATGTTGTGGTTATATAATGCACATCGTGAACCACTCTTCAAGATTTGAAACTAAAAATAGGAATCTACAGGAAATAATTCTCAATACAAAACAGGTATAACTTATTGTATGTGT
Organism: Notothenia rossii; assembly: GCF_949606895.1. Lineage (NCBI taxonomy): Eukaryota > Metazoa > Chordata > Actinopteri > Perciformes > Nototheniidae > Notothenia > Notothenia rossii. Next base: position 67,685,266 of record NC_136912.1, read on the forward strand.
CTTTTCATCTTCTGCAGATTTCTGCAGCTTTAATGTTCCTGATGGTAACAAAGACCCATGCAGGAGCTGGAAGAACTCCTCTTAAATCCTTCTGTCAGCCTCAGAGGCAGAACCTGGCGTGGCTCGATCACTTCCCTTCCACCCTTTTATTTCTCCAGACTGTTGGACGCACACATAAAACCCACAACTTTCCCAGAGGTGCAACACAATGAAATAGTGTGATTATGTTGAATCCCTGTCAGTAGCTCGGTACAAACCAATAATCCTCCCATTCTGGCAGCAGTTCCTGACCCTCTGCCACAGATCCACTCAGAGCAGAGGGGAGAATATCAATAACTGAGAGGACTCAGCAGGAATCCTTCCACACCTCTGAGACTCAGGCACCAATACCTGCCGTGCTAATGAGGGCAGTGCAGGTACGGCGTCCACTGAGCCCTGAGCTCTGATGGATTAGGAGGGATGATTATCTGGTATCTAAAGGTTTGGTGCAATCAAAATGGTTTAGAAAATTGAGCCAGACATTGTGATCAAAACAGCATCTGGGAAATGTGACTGCTGGCCTCAAGAATACAAAGATGTAGTTGAGGTTAAAAGGGCCACATTATGCTGACTTTCAGGTTTCATATTTGTATTTTGTGCTTCTAGTCTGACATGTTTCCATGCTTTAATGCTCAAAAAGCTCTTTGTTTTTTATTTTTGCTGCAGCACCTCTTTTCACACTCTGTCTGAAACCAGAGCCCAGTCTGCTCTGATTGGTTAGCTGGCCAGCTCTGTTGTGATTTATCAACTGCCCCTTAGCCTATCACGTACAATTTGAGCGCAAGTGTTACGGAATAATGTCACAGGCGTTACAGGCATTGTTGAGTGTGTGGGAGAGAAACACCCTATCAAAGCAACTTTGGGATTTCATCCTTTGATCACCATTTAAATTGCGCGAAAACGTAAATACAACACTACAGGAAAAGGAAACAAAAAAAAAACATAATAAGGCCCCTTTAAGCAAAGCGCTACCAATATCCTGACTTTTAGCCCCTATATTGGTACGGGTCAAGCTTGAAAACACGGAACATTCTTGCATGTTGATCCAGGATCTTGATACTTACTGCTGCATCCTGTGTTTCATATTCTGCCAGATTAAATTTATTTTGGAATGAAGGTTCATTCATTCATTCAAGTCAAGTCACTTTATTTGAACATCCCCAGAAGCACATATCATTAATAAAAAAATATTTGGGTTTCATCATTCTTCTAAAGATTAGTATTTTTGCCAACTTCTCTGTCTTAGCCATAAAATAATAAATCATTTTTCCGATTCCTGACATTTAGAGCTATGAGTTTTTCAGAAAGTATTTCTGTCCATCAAACATACCCCCGTGTCTCTTTTGCAAATATTTTTCTTGCAATTACCACGGTATCTGACTTTTTAAAAAATGTAAATGTTAAATGCTTTTTAATATTTTTTTATTTATGAGGTAAGGTTTATATGAATTGGTCTGTCAAGAATGTTGGTATTTGTGAACAGTTGAATTGAGATATTTAAATTACGTAAAATTAAAAACTAATTGGAAGTTTTTCTTAGGCAATTGAATGTGCAAGTAGGGAATGATAAAATGTTTTGATTTTATTTTGAAAGTTTCAACAATTTCCCTCAAACTGTTCAACAGATTGAAAGTGAAAAGATAGTGATAGGTTTAACTCGTTAGAAAATCTTGGACGCTTTCTGAGTGGAAAGTATATTTGACCTTCCCAAAATAAGTATTCTGCAGTTTCTCCCAATACTCCTTTCCCCCATATTTTCTTACACATCTTCTTTGCTTTCTTTTTGGTAAATATTTCTATTCATTTTCCAAATATATATATAGTGTTTTATACTGTATGTCGACCCACATCCTACTTTGTTGCTCTCTCTTCTCCCCAGCTAGCGGGGAACGTTCTCACAACTTAGGCTAACATTACCTATTGGTTCTAATAAGGTTTTAAACAAACGTTCTAATCTGATGTTCAAAGAACCTTTTTAGGATGTTTATTTTTTCAAATAATGTTCCTATAAGGTTTAAGGTTAACTAAGACATAATGTTTTAACTGCAACATTCAGAGGATGTTTTGAGGATGTTATTAAGGCCTGAGATGACAGAAAGTTTTTTTATAAAACGTTCCTTTAATGTAATATGTTAACAGAGGTGGAACGTTTTCCTTTCAACATTCTAAGGATGTGTTTTGGACGTTGTTGGGTAACACATTAAATATGTTCTTTATAAAACGTTAGCTCAATGTTACATGATAACAAATGAAGAACATTCTCCAAGCAACATTCTGAAAATGATTTCAGGATGTTATTGAGGCCTGAGATGACAGAAAGTGTTTTATAAAATGTTCCTTCAATGTGATATGTTAACAAAGGTGGAACGTTTTGCCTGCAACATTCTAAGGATGTGTTTTGGACGTTGTTGGGTAACACATTAAATATGTTCTTTATAAAACGTTCGCTCAATGTTACATGATAACAAATGAAGAACATTCTCCAAGCAACATTCTGAAAATGTTTTCGGGATGTTATTGATGCCTGAGATGACAAAGTGTTTTATAAAATGTTCCTTTAATGTGATAAGTCAGCAAAGGTGGAACGTTTTGCTAGCGGGGAACATTCTCACAACTTTGGCGAACGTTACCTCTTGGTTCTAACAAGGTTTTAAAGAAACGTTTTAATCTGATGTTCAAAGAACCTTTTTAGGATGTTTATTTGTTCAAATAATGTTCCAATAAGGTTTAAGGTTAACTAAGACATAACATTTTAACTGCAACATTCAGAGGATGTTTTGAGGATGTTATTAAGGCCTGAGATGACAGAAAGTTTTTTTATAAAACGTTCCTTTAATGTGATATGTTAACAAAGGTGGAACGTTTTTCCTGCAACATTCTAAGGACGTGTTTTGGACGTTGTTGGGTAACACATTAAAGATGTTCTTTATAAAAGGTTCCCTCAATGTTACATGATAACAAATGAAGAACATTTTCAAAGCAACATTCTGAAAAATGTTTTCAGGAAGTTATTGAGGCCTGAGATGAGAGAAAGGGTTGTATAAAATGTTCCCTCAATGTTACATGATAACAATTAAAGAACATTCTCCAAGAAACATTCTGAAAATGTTTTCAGGATGTTATTCTTTTTTTATAAAACGTTCCTATTATGGCAAATATTAACACGGTCATGGTCAACGTCAGATTTATTTCTAGAGCGCTTTAAAAAACAAACTTGTTGCATTTGTTTGAAAAGGATGTGTTAAAAAAAAATCTGATGTCACCACATTTTCCTTTTGAAAAAAACAGACAAGCACGTAATTCATGATAAGCTGTAACCAGATATTGCATGTTTGCGGTGGCATGTGTGAGTTCCCAGCTAGAAATGTTTGTTACCATTCGTTGTTCTAGGAATGTTTTCAGCGGGACGTTTTATTTTGGTTTCCAGAATGTTCTTCTGAAAGGTAGGATAACGTTCTTTAAAAACCTTCTTGAAATGTTTTTGATAACCTTCTTAAGATGTTTTTGATAACATTATTAGAACATTATGCCCTACTGTTCTTAAAACGTTTTCAGCGGGGCGTTTTATTTTGGTTCCCAGAATGTTCTTCTGAAAGGTAGGATAACGTTCTCTAAAAACATTCTTAAAGTCCATGAAATGTCCAAAATAAACGTTATTCTGTGTTAATAAATCGCTTCATCACTTTCCACTGTTTCATTTGACATATCAACATCAATGATTCTTTCCATAAATACCCCCCAAATAACATGAAATGTGTGCCACTTTCCCGTGTTATTCCGCTCCGGTAGCGAAAAGCTTGCCAGCCATTAACCCAGATGTGTGACGTCACATGTGGCAAACACCAGCCTCGTCTGGATTGTTTGTTTTGTATCCTTCCGCTATTTTCGCTCAACATATGTGTAACCGGACCTCGCTAAACTTTTTTTATCTAACAATTCATGATGGGGAAGCGATGTGTAGTTGTGAGCTGTGAATGTTTCCTGATTGCTATAAACATTGATCATGGGTGCTGGAAGATTGTGCACAAAACTCGGGTCAGAATTAAGTTACTACAGGTGTTATGCCAGCTTGAGCTAAATGTCACCAGAGTACAGTGAACTTGCCTAGTGACTGAAATATATAAAAGTTGAAGTGAAATAAGTAAGGCCAAAAATGAATTACGTCTGAATATCTTTATTATTTTTACCACTTTTAATTATTTGTGGGCTCGCACATATACCAAAATAGACTAATGTACACTGCAATAAAGATCAAATGTTACAAGTGAAAAATTAACAAAAGAACCCTTTTTTATTTATCAAACAGTAAATTAATACAATCTTACAAACTTGTGATTTGGAAAATGTTGTTATATTTACATGTTTCTTTGGAAAAATAATATTGTAAATGATGTACTTTGTAAATTATTTACATCACGCGAAACCATTTTAACCAGTTCAGCTGCATGACTTATGTCAAATTACAGATTTGGCCATTGAAATCCCTGATAGCGGCCTCCCGGTTCAGGGTAAGTCTTCCGTATCTCGGTTACAGCACATGCAGGCAGCGGGACTCTGATTTTTGGGCCGAGTACACCCCAGCACCAACGTACAAACTGTCGATAAGCTTTATATCGATACTTCCTAATGAAAAAAAAGTATAGGACAGATTATAAATATATTTGGAGAAAAATAAAATGCTATGTAGTACTATTATGTAGCAATGGTTACAAATTGGCTTATAACATGATATTTGTATTTTACTTGTACAAAATAAATATGAGGTTGTACATGACTGCTTGACAGAATCACAGACCTCTTATATATTTCCTCACATGTGTAGTTGTTTCTTTTCCCAAGCATTCATTGAACTTGCATACACAGAAAAAATAAAAGCCAAGCTGTTTTTGACTGCTTGAAAGAGTTTAATGGTATCTTTAAAAGTGTACCATATCTGTAGCGACTAAAAGTATTATATGAAAGCAAAGCTGCAATAGGCAGTTGGGTCAATCAATATTTACTTACCGGTGTAGTGGGCCATCAACTGCTCTGTGTTGTTGTTTGTATTGAAGAGACGCTATTTTCAGTGTCCAAACACTGAGACAGCCTTCTCTAAAGCCTGGGTGGCTAATAATGCACCTTGGTTTCTCGTCGGTGTCTTCTATCTGGCAGAGTCCTGCACGGGTCTGATTTTCAAGACCCGCTCCCGCCCCGCACCCGTGACGTGCAATACCGAACCCGCCCGGCTACCCGCACATATTGCCAATTAGTTCCGCACCCAACCCGACCCGCCGGCACAAGATCCGCAACCCGACCCGAACCCGCATATATATAAGCAGTGACAACGTGCAATTATTAACACACGCAGTTGCATATTTGGCTCAAAAAGCCTGGGATGTTGTTTATCTTCTCCATCTAGGATGACACCAAAAGCCTCCCAGACGTTGGATTTCGCTCTTGAGGAAGAGTTATTGAAAATGCTGTATTCTCCGCTAGAGAGCTTCACCTCAGCCATTCAGAATGTGGTGCGCTCAGCAGCAGATAGATTCACTGCAGAGGTTATGATTATGCTCGGTCCCGCGGAGGAGAGGTCTGAGGATTTAAACATTAAACTAAATTATTATTGTTTAAATATATTTATTATGCAACACCCGCAACCGCACCCGCATCATCTTTGTTTTACCCAGAAGCGAACCCGGAAAAAAGCATTTGAAAAAATACCACCCGCAAATCACCTTTTTTGCGGGTCACCCGTCGGGTACAAATAGACTGACCAGATAGCAGAGTCCTGCATCGGGTCGGGTACCCGCGGATACCCGACCCGATGCAGGACTCTGCTATCTGGTCAGTAGGTTGCAAACTGTCTATTTGTTCCATCACCTGCCAGATCTCTCTGCAGTAGGGATGTGCATCTCCATCACTGAGGTCGATGCGATGCGCATCTCGATACGTTGCCACGATACGATACATTAACGATACCTTTGAAACACCAGGCGATGCGATACGATACGATTCACCCCTGTTGCGAATACAGTTCGATACGATTTGATTCAACATTATGCGATTCGGGGCGATACGATGCGATTCAACACGATGCAAAAATAACGATACTTCAATATGGTACGACAGAGGATTTTTGTTTTATTCCTGATATGCAGCAAATCATACATTAACAAAAAAGTGCTTTACATATTTGGTACTGCACATCCCATCATGCCGTTTATTTTTTTTACTTTTAAAAGCTCTCCAGAGTACAATTGTATAACACCTCACAGTTAAACAATGTAAGGATGCATGGCTCATGATTAACAATGTGCAAATAACAGCTACCATAGAGCAATGCCCATACAGCTGCCAGCCTGATGTGCTTAACACTCAGAGGCTAACTCACCAGTGAGCAGAAAGCAGTGGGTTCTATCTGAACAATAAAGAAAACAAATAACCTTTCACAAACAGGTATTTCATAACTGCTTACAGTGAGGAAGACATTTCAATTATTATTGGCCGTCACAGGCTGCTGTAAGCTAAACACCTCTCTCTGACAGAACACCTCACTGAGTGATTTAACTCATATGTCTCACTTTCAGGTTTCTCTTTTCAGCCGCAGACCCCACGTCGCCTCTTTATGTGCGTCGCTAAGTTCCTCGTACTACTTGTGTACTTTAAAGCGGCTCGGCATCGTCAACAATTTGCGAGTGATTTTTCAAGTTGACCGTCTGTAGTAATAGTGCCGCGCACATATACCATCAGGACGTTACTGATGGGGTGCGGCTGCGGAGTGATACTGTGTGTATGCAAGTCCGCATCTAGGACGGATCTATGTATCATGGCTGTAGACCTGTTAAGTAATAAAGATACCTCATACAAAGGTCTACGGATACCTTATTACTCTCCATGACCTGCGGTCAACTATATAGCATAAATGACTATTACACCGTCTTTCTTGAACAATCCGAAGTGTTGCCAAACGTTTGATTTGTAGGTATTTTTCGGTGCGCTGTGTTTCTCTTTCTCCTCAACTTCCGTGTGTGTTGATAACTGAGACTCTCGTTCTCCGTAGTGGCGAAGCAAATATCAAAGATCGTCTCTGCTGAACGTTGACAAGATAACGGGATTTTATATGAATGAATCGGTTTTTTACCGATGCAAAGACGCTACGCAATCGATGCATCGCGAGTTCAACCCAAACTGTAGCCGATGTGCACTCTTTCAACCGGTGCACTCGCATCTTGAACGTTTATGCCGGTGCACCGATGCGAATCGTTGAATCTTAACATCTCTACTCTGCAGCATACACATTCATCTGCAGTGGGCATGCTTTCACAGCATTGACATGTACACCTGAATATTGTACATAACATTAAAAAAAAAAACAATATCTGCCGGACGTGTGAGGAACAGATGACAAATTAAGATCGACATTTAGTGCAGGTCAAATTAAATAAAACAGAATTTACCATTCAGTATTGCCGACTCGAGTCTCGCCGGCTGCGGAATCCGCTTCTCTTTCACAAGTTTCTGCCTCGTTGTTCGATTACCGGGCAGGAGGCTCGTAGGCTACTGATAAGGCAAGATGCCTTGAAGTGAAAGGCTAGCTGGTTCACTCTCTACTTCTGTAACTGAATCCAGATAACCCACCGAATCTGAGCTTGAATAATCGCTGTCGCTGTCGCTGTCTGAAGTTGTCGCGTTGCTTGCCATTTGGACTGATTTGATCAAATGGCAATGTTTGCCACGTGTGACGTCACCGCTCGTTCGGGAGTGATCGGGGGCGTACTCGGCAAACTTCGGAACCAACATCGGTTTTTAACGTATATGTCATTTAATTATGACCAAACTTTAAACATTTTTATTTATTTTTATTCTGGTGATATCTAAACTACATGTTAAAAAACACCTGTGTTAGATGCATTACATGGCCTTTAACATTTTTGTTTGGTGATAACTTTCTTAAGATGTATGAGCGCATACATCTTAATAATAAGTGCCGTTCGAATTCTCTACATGATAGGAAAGGAGGTTTCAAACTTCCTTTATAACCTCCTTTAGCTTAGGAACCACTGGTCCTCCCTCACCGAAAGGAGAGGAGAAAATGCTGCCCCACAATGCCTTGCAGCCGCAGCATTTGCCATCACACAACAGTCGGCCGTTCACAGAAACAACCGATTATGACGGAGAAATTATATCATGAAACTTACGGTGCTTATTAAGCATTTTGAAACGTATGTGGTAAGTTGCCAAAGTGCTTTGTTTTGAATGTTCATCAGTATTATAATCAAAAAGAGAAATATGAACGTTAGTTTTTACTGAAATTATCAAATAAAGTCAACATTTCACAGAGCTGTGTGGGGTTTGTTCAACTTTTAAAATATGTTTGAATGGTGATATACACAGTGATAGATGTTAAGGACTAACGTTTATAATAAATACATCCCAGCTAGCGGGGAACGTTCTCACAACTTTGGCTAACGTTACCTATAGGTTCTAATAAGGTTTTAAATAAACGTTTTAATCTGATGTTCACATAACCTTTTTAGGATGTTTATTATTTCAAATAATGTTCCTATAAGGTTTAAGGTTAACTAAGACATAACGTTTTAACTGCAACATTCAGAGGATGTTTTGAGGGTGTTATTGAGGCCTGAGATCCATACTTGTCAACCCTCCCGATTTTAGCGGGAGACTCCCGATTTCATTTCCCTCTCTCGGTTTCCTCCCGGGGTCATATTTCTCCCGCATTTCTCCCGATTTCTGACAAAATCAGAACCCCCCCCCCCCTCAATTTTGCATTTTGAAATGCTCCCGATTTCTGAGGTCTAAAGGTTGGCAAGTAGGCTGAGATGACAGAACGTTTTTTTATAAAATGTTCCTTTCATGTGATAAGTCAACAAGGGCGGAACGTTTTGCCTCCAACATTCTAAGGATGTGTTTTGGACGTTGTTGGGGTAACACATTAAAGATGTTCTTTTATAGAACATTCCCTCAATGTTACATGATAACCAAAGAAGAACATTTTGAAAGCAACATTTGGATAATGTTTTCAGGAGGTTATTATTTTTTTATAAAATGTTACTGTAATGCGAAATATTAACAGGGTCATGGTCAACGTCAGATTTATTTGTAGTGCGCTTTAAAAAACAAAGTTGTTGCATTTGTTTGAAAAGGATGTTTAAAAGAAATCTGATGTCACCACATTTTCCTTTTTAGAAAAAAACAAGCACGTAATTCATGATATTGCATGCTTGCGTAGGCATGTCTGAGTTCCCAGCTAGACATTGTTGGTTCTAAAAACATTTTGAGAATGTTACCATTCATTGTTCTAGGAATGGTTTCATCGAGAAGTTTTATTTTGGTTCCTAGAATGTACTTCTGAAAGGTAGGATAACGTTCTCTAAAAACATTCTTAAAATGTTTGGTGATAACATTGTTTGAACATTATACCACAAGTGTTTTTGTTGTTTATGCACATATCTCTATTGTCATATGGATCGAATAACACTTAGAAAACCAAAGACAGACATATAGAAGAACGGACCGACTATCACTGCCCGTCCCTGAAACCCCTGTTAGTGTTTGTATGTGTTTGTTTCTACTGTGTGTCTCTCTCACTCTGCCTGCTGGTCTGCTCTACACGGCTGGGAGCAATCTCCAATCAACCATACCTGCAACCTGCTCGTCAGCCACACTATGAAAACCTGCTGCCTGCACTCATTCCCTGCCGGATTGTTGCCGTGAAAGGTTTGTTGCGTTCCGCTCTAGCTTTTTACCAGCATATTCTGTGACAACTTTGCCTGCTTTTGCCTCACACTGATTTGTGTGTCTCTCCCAGGAGGAATCCAAGGCCTTCCACACTCCCAAGACCAGCCAGGCCTCTCTACCCACCCTGGAACAACTGTTTCTAACTGCCGCCATAACCAACGTCCACTCCCAGCTCCCCTTTTCTAATAAACAAATGTTACTTTCACCAGCTGATTCCGTGTCATCCTTTTATATGTGTTAATAGTCAAATTCCAATAGTTAAGTAAACTATCATAATCATCCTAATGAACACAGTGGTCAGTCCACTTACGCAGGAATTTTGAGTTGAGCAATTACAGGAATATTATGTCTTTATGTTCTAATAATGTTAACATATTTTAGTAAATTGTTACCATAGAACATTTGCATAATTTCTTTAACATAAACCATGTTATCCTTCTCTAAAATAATAACATTCTGGCAACATAAAAAATCTAACTTGCAGCTGGGAATGTTTTAAGAACAGTAGGGCATCATGTTCTAACAATGTTATCAAAAACATTTTAAGAATGTTTTTAGAGAGCGTTATCCTACCTTCCAGAAGAACATTCTGGGAACCAAACAAAAACTTCCCGCTGAAAACGTTTTAAGAACAGTAGGGCATAATGTTCTAACAATGTTATCACCAAACATTTTAAGAATGTTTTTAGAGAACGTTATCCTACCTTTCAGAAGAACGTTCTGGGAACCAAACAAAAACTTCCCACTGAAAACGTTTTAAGAATAGGAGGGCATAATGTTCTAACAATGTTATCACCAAACATTTTAAGAATGTTTTTCGAGAAAGTTATCCTACCTTTCAGAAGAACGTTCTGGGAACCAAACTAAAACTTCCCGCTGAAAACGTTTTAAGAATAGGAGGGCATAATGTTCTAACAATGTTATCACCAAACATTTTAAGAATTTTTTTAGAGAACGTTATCCTACCTTTCAGAAGAACGTTCTGGGAACGTTTCCCGCTGAAAACCTTCCTAGAACAATGACTGTAACATTCTCAGAATGTTTTTAGAACCAAACCTTTCTAGCTGGGTCTGTCCATCTCTTCCGTTTCATCCTTATACCTTTGCAGTTGTCTTATAAATAAAGAGGTGTCTGTCTCTCTGGCTCATGTCTGTTTCACAGGTTCCAAAGTGTCTGGTTAGTATATGACCACATACGCTCGTGTGCACACGCTCGTGTGCACACACACACACACACACACACACACACACACACACACACACACACACACACACACACACACACACACACACACACACACACACACACACACACACACACACACACACACACAGACACACACACACTCAGTTTCCAGTTTGGGTATCATAAGCATGTCCGTGGAAGGAAGTTAAATGCATCCATCATACAGCAGTGGTCTTTGTTTCCTGTTTCGGCAATAGCAAAATCCATTTATTGTTGTAAGAAACCGTGGATTATCTGTAGACTGTCTGACCGCTCAACTTAATTAATACTTCAAATGTATATTGCAATATTTATTTATGAAGCCTAACTACTGAGACTAATTTGTGTATTTTATGGCTAAGCCATGGACCTTTCCTGACTTTACTTAAATCGATTACATTAAAGTCACATAAAAAAAAACTTTTTTGTCAGTGTTTAAAGTGTGTTTCATCACATTTGTGTTTTTATATTTGCATAGGTTCTTTGCTGCCATTCAAAGATTAGTTTGATTTCTCACATGACCAGCCAAGCGCAGAGTCCCAGTAGGAGAAACAGGACGGCCAGTACGACTAATGACTATCAGCTGACTGCTTCTTTTCTCTAGAAAGGCAGACACAGACAATTTGATTCAGCGGACAATGAGCTGAGTGACTGTCCTCAGTGTTGGGGCTCACAGAGGTACCATGTGAGTCTCAGCTGATGCCAGCTACAGCTGAGCAGCAAGTTTTACAAGGAAAATTGGCAGCTGGAGATCCTTTTCTATTTCTCTACTATTTTCCAGACTGACAGCTGATGGAACAAAGGAGGGGTCACATATGTTGTTGAGCAAAATGAGTCATATTTTACAGTAAAGTAGTTATTGTACTTATTTACCATTCCCCCAGAAAGGGCCCCAAAAGTTACATTATGGATTCATTTAACTTTTTTTCATGTTACTTGAATGTAACCTACCATACACTGAAAGTATCCAAGTTTACTTTCGATTGAGAAGCTGTAATCTTTAAAATCAGTTAATACTTGGCAATAATGGACTCCTTGACTTTCGGCCTAATGGAGGTATTAGAATGAATGTATATTAGACCTAAATATGACACCCAGCTAAAAATGTGTCCTAGCTTCAGGGTTAAGGTTAGGGCATGTGTGTTTCTCTTTTTAAAACAATAAAGTGGCAGCTCCCAGCTTTTCAACTACTCTGTAACATGTGTCAGCCACTCTTCTTCTTCTTCTTTTTCTTCTTCTTCTTCTCCTCTTGACTCGTCGCACTTTTATTGATGCGCAAGGTTAAAGGTCACAGGATTACGATCCGCCAGAGGTGCTAAACTTTAAAACGTGACTATACATGTAGGTCGTAATAAGCTGCTGCTAGAAATGAATAGAGGGAAAGACGTAGTATATACACCTTCTCCTGGCGAGACCTCAAATCATCTTCGTAATATCTATCAAACTATAGATCCTACACATCGACTGGACGTGGATTCTAAAAGTAAAATATTCACTTCTCGCCAGAAATCTAATCAAAAAGCATTTTAATGGCCAAACTATTCTACAATTTAGGATTTTACAAAGAGGGTTATTTGTGAATGAACGACCCAGTGGAGCATTTGCAATCAACGGGAGCATGTTGTTTCTTACACGACCACTAAAGGTGCTATACTTTAAAATGTGAATATGGGTCGTAATTAGGGATGCTCCGATCGATCGGCCACCGATCGATATCGGCCGATACTCACATTAACTGAGTTTTAAACATCACTTTAAATGGAAGATCCCCATAGGCCCCGCCCACTCGATCGGTATCGGCCGATACTGATTCCGGCGATCGGCCCCAACATTGGCGATCGGAGCATCCCTAGTCGTAATAAGCTGCTGAACTATCGACCAATATGGTCGTTTTTGTAGGAGGACAGGCTAGTTCCTCCCCTGGTGTTTAAATGATTGTTATTCTCGCAGATTACTTTTAGTTTTCTTCTGAGTTGCCAACAACAAAGGACACTGCATTTTCCAGATCAACACGCAACAGAGATGGTGGTAATGTATATTCTGCCTGTTGCTGTCCATATAAACAAAAATATATCTTCTGTCAATATATCGTTAGCAACATGGCTACTGCTAGCAGCCAAGCTACCATCTGAAGCTAGAAACAACAAGTCCCAAATTGTCCCGTAAAACACCCTACAGTAATAATACGTTTTTGTAACTATAGCTTTTTAATCATCCCTCCTCTTTGTCTTCTTTGTCTCCTCTTTCAACATGGGTAGCATAATATAACTTAGGATGTAGTGCTGGTTAGCTGCTATTAGCTACTTTGTTGAGATGCCTCTTAGCAAATGCACACTCTGAGAAGAAGTGAAGCAGTGTCTATTTCCACTTTAAAACGTGTCTAGGCTCTGGATTAGTTCAGAGATATTACCTTCATGGATTAAACCTTCTTAATACAAATTGTTTGAATTTACATTGTTTTAAAGTTGCTCTTAGAATGGTGGTCTATGGAGAATTATGTTTTCGGCTACCAAGGTAAATGTTTAAATTGCAGTACCGTCAGTGCCCACTGGGACATCATGAGCAGCAGGGTTAATCAGGGCTGTCAACGTTCAGGACTAATCTGGACACTGACGTGAAAGCAAAAAAGAAACATCCTATATACAGAGGGTGATCACAGCGGATCTCCGAGGTAGCGGCTTTGTAGTTGCTTTAGCTACGTGTCAGAAAGTTGGTGGACTTCATGCCAATAATACAGAAATCAAGTTTTAATACAAATACCTTTTTTTCACTTTACAGTTTTTCATATGTTTCTTTATAACAACACTACACTTGCACTTATTTGTATATCTCTCCAAAAGAAAAAGTAAATAAGAGTATTTGAAACTGAATGTCATTTTGATTAACGCAGTACACAGACATACTTAATTTCTGCTAGAATATTATATTGGGATTTATATTCCATTGGAATAATTTCAGTCAAATATTTCACTGTTAGGAATACCGACTTCCCTAAAGAAAAACACTTGTATTTAATCCAACCAACAACTCTGTTTAATTTTGTGTAACAATAATTAAAAGCCTTGTGTGGCTGCCAATGTGCCAACAGACATTTATTCTTGTTTCCATTGTTCCTGATGATTTGCAGTTCCAGTGGGGCCAGTAGACTTTACAAGTGACATAAGGTATTTCAAAATGTATCCACATTAGTGTAAACATGGCCTCAGAGGGTGGAGGGCAGAGAGATTGAGAAAGACAAATGGAGAGGAAGGGGAGAAGGACTGAGGAGTGAGCATTTGATGAATGTCGGGACAAAGTGAAGCGGTGTTGTTTCTCTATTAACACACGGACCATCGAGATCTCATTAAGCCGCAACCTGTTTCTCATGCTATGTTTACCCACTCATTTATTTTTAATCCATCAATGGAGGCTTAGAAGTCTCACCTCAAGAAAAGGTCAGGGAGGAAAGAGAAAGAAGGTGATGTTGGTCAGGAGGTAGAGCGAGCGGAGAACCTGATGAACAAACTCACAGTTGACATGATACGGTCACTTCTTCCACCCACGGTAACATTTGTTTTATTTCTAGAACATTTCCATCCTCGCCTGTTTGTGTGACTTTTCTATATTTAGTGTTCCATTTGCTCATTTCAACCTTCACTCGCCCCCTCATCTAAGTTTTCTTTTCTAATTTCTCTCCTCTCCCCCATCCCTCCTTTCCTCTCCTCTCATTTCTACTCTCCACTGCTCTGTCTCTTTTCCTCACCCCCACCTCTCCCTTTCCCCTCACCCATTCTCTCCTTTCCTCACATTTTCCTTACACTCTTAACTTCCCCTTCTCTCCTTTCTCCTTCCTTCATCTCCACCTTTCCTCTTCCCCATTTCTCCTCTCTAATATCTCTTCTCTCCCCCCCTCTTCTCTTACTCCTCTCCTCTGCCCACCCCCCTCAGATTTCTTCTCTCGGCCTCCTCTCCTCTCAAGCACTTGGAGGTACTCAAGGCAAACTCTCCGAAATGGAATTGCTGTCGCCTCCAATTCAACTCAAGCCCTTTTCTGAATCCAATATTACCCCATTGTTACTTTATTTCTTTCCTTTTCTTTTAATTTGTTCTTGTACTGAATTTTAAATAAGTATTCCTGTGTTCTCTCTAAAGGCTGTACATGTCTCAGGGACAGAAGTGGACATTTCTGTCTTTCGAGAAAAGTTTGATAGACACTGATTCTTTCTTTCTCTAGCTTAAAACTCCCCAAAAAAAATCTCATCATGGCAAATGGAATGTGGAATGGAATTGTACATAGCAGCTCACGCTCCCACCTTGTCTTCACTCACTGTTAAGATCTCAAATATCAAAAACTGAAAATACAAAAAAGGCTTTCTGCTGTTGCGTTGCTTTTTTGCTTCACTGCTGGAAACAACTAATATGCAAACATTATGGTCTTTTATTTTTAGGCTCAGTTAAGACCTCTGAATTACCTGTGATTTACTGGATTAAAACGTGTTTATATGGTGCAGCGATCATTGACAGCTGTTTTTCCCAGCTGTAGACACAATGGAGGATTTATGATTTATCTTCAGACAGAAATAGATTTCACATGGTACAGGATTCATACAAGATATGGTATAGAAGATAATATTCATACTCAGGGAACTGTGTATGCTTGTGCAAAGATTGTGATATATTCAGTATTTTATCTGTCATAAACCTCAAATGGCCAGCAGATACAGCAAATATAAAATTACTCTCCCTCTCTCTCTCTGTTGGTATATCAGTGCACGTCTCCACCCTGTAGTACACTGGGCTCCATTCAGGTGTGTGTGTGTGACAGGCGGTTAACAGGGGGGCCATTGACGGTGACTAAGAGGTCAGCTCTATCTTTACCAACATTACTTAGCAGATTTTGTGAACCAGCCTGACCGCACATCCTGTCATTTGTTTAAACACCCCTGACCTACCTCTCAACCACCACTCGCCTTAGTCAAATATAAAAACACACACATGCATGCACACACACACACACCTCACTAATATGCCACAAGCTGCAAGTGTAAAAATAGCCACTGCTGACACACCATATGCTTTTATAAACCATGACATAATTACTGACCACGTTTTTTTTAAAGAGTGACAATGTTATTCCTATAAAATGAGATCTGATGTCTCTGTTTTGCCTCAGGATTTATATTGCGACCATAATTTTTGGCATTTGTAACAGCGCATGACCAGATGTGAAGCTCTATTTTTAATCTGCTGGTACCTGCTTACATTGCCCACATACTGTATGTTGCTAAAAACAGCATGTTAGGCAGAATAGAACAATTCACAGACTTTTTCATGACAGTGAAGTGTCTGTGCTCAAAGCGTTCACAGTAGTTTTCCAGAGCATGATGCAGACCGGAAAAGTTAAAAGTCGCATTTGCTCAACGCACGACTGTTGAGTCACAAACACAGCTCTGTGAATTAACGGTATTATTAGGTTCTTAATATGCCCAAACATTTCCTCTGTTTGTTAGCACGGTTGCTGAAACAAGCAAAAGCTGAAAGGAGCTACATTCCAAACAGTAATTTATTAAAATTGTTCAATATTAAAAGTGTCCCTCAGCAATGGTTGATTTGTACATCTGTGTCAAAATGTTCCTTAAATATCCAGAAAAAAAAGAAATGTCAAAACTTAGCACCGAAGGTTGAATTAAAAAAAGGATTGCACATATGTTATGATTGCTTAACATGTGCCAATCAGACAAAAAAAAACTATTTAATTATTGAAACACCCACAAAAGGTGATATCAACCCCATGCTTCACCAACCCATTAAATCCCGAAAAACATTTCCCCTTTGTCATGTTTACATTTCTGGCCTAAAGTTTAGAGGAATGCCTTTGAATGCTTCCATCGGAACGGGCCTGTTGTCTACAGTTCAAGGGGCAATATATTTACTGTGAATTAGCTAGTTAGTCAGTAATTCTCACCTACTAAACTATTTTTAACCAAGCCTTAATTATTTTAAGTGTATGTTAGTAATTGAAACTACAGTACTTGGTTTCCATTTGAAAAATGTTTTTCCTTAACCCTACAGCATGTGTCTCGATCTTACAGAATTGCCATCTGTTGAGCTGTGATTGCGGTCACGTGTATTCACGGCCAAGAAACATCTGGGCAAATCAGGTTTCTTGAATCCCATGTTATTACCGAAAAAAAAATTCTGGTACATGGGTTTTGTCAAATGTGATCACTGCAGACCGCTGACTGTAACTATTTCAATGTATGTTGACCTATTGGATGATATTTGAGACAGTGTGGGTTTGCCTTTCTATCTTTCTCTTTTCCTATTTTAACATGACATTGCCCCCGGACACAACATTCTGCTTCATCCGGCAAAGAGTCCACACCTCAAACCCATTCAACGCTTTTGGGAAAGACTGCAATGATGAATGTGGCCCCAGTTGATACCCCAACATTGGTGTTGGACTCAAGCAGCCAATTCCCTTTCTGAAGAGTAAAGCCAACGTAAGAGTTACTTAAACCTGCATTTTTTCTGGCCAGCAGGGTCAATCGCAGGTTGCTAAAAGAAGTAAATTTGTATGGAAGACAATGAGAAAATGGCATCTCACTTGATTTATTACCTAGGATAATATGCTACTAATAACTTTATTTTTGATTAAAAATTATGTTATTTTGTAAATGATTTCCCATTCAAGGCAAAATAACCCCTAAACAGGGAATCCTTTGGGGTGTGGCTACATTTTTATTGACAGGTCCATGTTTTGCCTTAGAGCCTTAACCGATTCACAGCGTGTTTTTAGTTGAGTTAAGTTTCAGAAAGTTCATTGTTCCATTTTGGTTTCCCAAAAATGGCTGCTCCACCTCCACATGTCACTTTGGTGACTGCCAAAAACCAAGATGTTAATAGCCAAAAGGCCAAGCTCAAGACTTCAGAACCTCCAAAACGTTTGCTGGAATGTTAAATGCACCATATAGACAAAACTACAGTATGAAAACAAACACACCCCAGTCGGTCAGGTAGTAGCAGCTGGGCTCACCTCTATGGGAGTCTGTTCTCTCGGCTGCCAAAACAAATCCCCCCCCCCCCCCCCCCCCCACAGAAGCTCTCTCTGACTCCCGTTCTGTGTCAACAAGGTTCAAAGTTTCTGGGGTTCTTAACGTGCTGCTCTCCTGTATTTGACAAGTCCCAACTGCATAAACAAGTCTGTCATTAATGTTTGAAGAGTCGACAGGTTCCTCTGCAGTCGTTAACCGGTGGTGAACCCACAGACTGCCAGCACTAGTATGAACTGACCATTTCATGACTTTGAACTGTTGAACCAGCAAGAGAAGAAATGGCACTCCTGCAGGAAGTGTAGATACCAGCCAACATCTTCAGCAATATGAAGTCCAGGTCAACAGAACATCAACTGAAGTTTGGCTGTATTTTTCCAAGAAGTATATAAATGTTTTTTTCGGGGTGTTCAGAGGTTATTCGAAACTCTAGTCAAATGTATCAAATATAATTGACACAACCAAGTTACATTTTCTAACTCAACCATTAAGGTTTGAAAAGAATATAGTTAAGTTTAGGTGGATCTCTGGAGCTCATACTCAACACACTTTCTTGGTCTTCAGCTATAAACCTGCCAAGTGTCAGGGTTAGGGTTGGTAAATTAATTGCTGTCAAGAAAATCGTTGGACTGACATATTTCAGTTAGATGTTTATCATATGTTTAGTATTGATGTCATTGCGAAGGGCCTGTTGTAATAGACCAAGTTATATTTCATACATAGATGTTTATCAAGTTTTTTGTCCTCGAGGGGGGAAGACAATAAGAAACATCCCTCAATAAAATGCAATTACCTATGATCTCTATACTAAACACATCATTGACTTTAAACATTTCAGCTGCTGAATTGCATTATAATTTACAGTTGTAAATAATTAAGTGGCCCCCGAATGTACGTTATGCTGATCAAACAAAGGCACATGGATGAAAATATTATATACAAAGTAGACTCTGTTAATTTTGGAATTTTGGGAATATTGATATTTGAGAATTATGGATAGAACAGTATTCATTATTTTTTTTAAAGAACAATGTTTTTGTTATGATGATATTCGCTTACATTTAGCAATTAAAGAATACTGATCAAGATAAAGACTGAGCAAGAAATTTGAAAGCAAGGAAAACATGAACAGCAATTGATATCCATTTGACATTCAATTTGTTTTGATGTTGTCACGGTCTATCTGTGTTGTGTTTTGTCTGTCTCTGATTTCCTGTTTTATTTTGAAAAGTGTTCACCCCCTGTCATGTCTGTTGATTACTGTGGCCCATTCCCAAACCGCCCCCTACACCCTACCCCTACCCCCTAACCCTCCTTTTGCGCGTTCACGCGGAGGATCCGTCATATTGAGGGCTGTTCCAAAGCAATGAGTGTGGAGCGGTGTGGAGGGAAAGTGGGCTATCAAGCCCTCAAACAGCGAGTCTGCAGCGGTGCTGACTTGAGACCGGTCTCTACCATGGATGTATAATAAGAACTGGATACAGCGTGGGATGCGGGGCCTCATTCATTCCTATGAGAGTTGCTCATTGGCGCATGATGATAAAATGGCCCAACTTTTGAGAGAGCGAAACGTCACAGATTACCCGGCATGCCTGAGAAGTACCCGTATGTGCGCTCATGGCGCATGCGCAACTTTAACCGAAATGCTCGTTCACATCAAGCACTTCAATTTGCGTACACGTAACAGCACCGCACGTTCATGACAGCATGGTAATTACTTGTTTTTATGATGGATTTGATATTAATGAGACGGCAGTTAGCAGCTAGTGGCTAGCTCGTAATTATGCTAATGTGCACATCAATCGTTATCATACTTTTCGCGGGAGACTCCCGATTTCATTGGCCTCTCCCGGTTTCCTCCCGGGGTCATATTTCTCCCGCATTTCTCCCGATTTCTGACAAAATCAGATTTACTCAGGACTGTTTCCACTCAGACTTTAATACAGCTACACCATCAGTGGCGGCTGGTGGAAATTATTTTAGGTGGGGCTATTGTAATGGTGAATAAATCACACGGGGAACATTTTGAGAAATTACCCCTTAAATTAAATTGGCTACACTATTTCATCGTTGCTGTTGTATGATTGGTGTTTAGCTAAGGTATTTAGAGTCTACAGCACCTCCGCTTTTAGGGTTGACGTAGACCCAAACGTCGCCCGGAGGTCCCCCGGTGTTGTTGCGGGAGCTGCTGCACTAGCTAACGCTCCACTAGCTAACACTTCATTAGCAAAACAAACGCTTATTTATTTTGCAAATGGTGCGGCGGGCTTCAAACACATTCCCCTCCACTGGTTTCAACCAAGCACTAAATTAGATGTTTTCCAACCAAATACGGTTGAACTGACACTTCCCCATATTAATTTGTAAGTAGATTCGAAGATACATGAGTTTCTGACTGCCGCAAGCTGAAGCTTGGTTGCTAGGTTACTAGCTGGGTGTTCTCCAATAAGGGGCCGGGGGAAACAAAGTTAGTGATTACTGATTCCATGTTGATTTAATTCAATACAAATTGTTGGGGGGAACTGAAAGGCTATTACCGTACTGGTTACTTTGCAGCCCGGACATTTCCCCCAAAACACATTTAGACGCTATCGCAACACAGAAGTACCTTTCAAATCCGATCATTTTTAAGACCTTCTAAATCATATTTAAGACCTTTCTTAATTTTTGGGTCATATTTAAGACCTTTTTAAGGCCTTACATTCAGATTATCAAATGTAAGACTTTTTAAGACCCCGCGGGAACCCTGAGGAGACTAAATACGAACATTATATGCAGACACAGACGTGGTTCAGAAACACAGAAATATTAGAAAACAGACCATTAAGGCAAAACATCTAGTTCGATGGATGCTGTCAAAACTCAACTACAATAATATGTGTGTGTGTGTGTGTGTGTGTGTGTGTGTGTGTGTGTGTGTGTGTGTGTGTGTGTGTGTGTGTGTGTGTGTGTGTGTGTGTGTGTGTGTGTGTGTGTGTGTGTGTGTGTGTGTGTTTATTTAGCACAGGCACATAGTATCTGTCCCCGGCTGTTTGAAGAGCAAGCATGGGAAACAAAAGACAGTGTTTACCTCTTTGCATCCAGCTAGTCACACACACAGTTACAATCACACTCCCTGTAATTGACATAATTAATAGATAGTTTAGCTTCTCACCATCATTTGCTGTGGCCCACTGATGTTAACGATCGTAACTGAAAGGCTGCCTGTCCAACGTAAACATTCAGCCACGTGACTCGCAAACTCTCGCGAGAGTTTTACACAAGACGGATCCTTATAGCCATAACCCTGCACCGGGCGCTGACATTGGCGCCCGGTGATCATCAGATTTGACTACGCTGATTGGCTGAAATTATGTTTAGGAGCCATAGCTTACAGAGAGCAACAGTCAGCTGCTAGTGGCTGCTGCTGCACTGGTTGAGGGCTCCTCTCTTAGCGCCCAGACGAGAGAGGGTAATGATACACGGGCAAGGCCAGGCAGGAAACATGTGACTTATCAGTAACTTTAGACATCGTAACACCATTTTAAACGAGATTTTATTGTAGATTATACATTTTACTGATACCAATTATATAATATTTACCTTGTTCATTAAAAATTCAAATTAAAAAAATATATTAAAAAAAACATATATCTTTAAAAAGAAATATTTTTTTAATTTTAATTTTTTTAATTTTAATTTGTAATGTGGGAAGAGGTGGGGCGGCGCCCCTAGTGCCGCTATGGGCCAGCCGCCACTGCTGCCCACACATAAGCTCCATCAAGGATGGTGCTACAGGCCGCAAGCAGTGTTGAAAGTGTGCCGGTCCTACCCGGTCCTTAGTACCGGTAAGAGATTTCCAGGCGGTCCGGAGGACCAGGAAGAATTGACAGCTCCACCCCTGGAATTTATACTACGAAGGGAAGATATTTTGGTTTGGATTACTGGTCTGGGGGAAGCTCGCGAGTGTGTGTGTGTGTATACGTGTGTGTGTGTTTGTGTACTTTTGCGTTTGTGCATATTGTGTTTGTTTCCCGGGGAAAACACTAACGAGAAACACCGGCTGTTGTTATGCCTGCTGTGACCTCAAGTTACTCCGTTCTCCGCTTGTAATTATGCCGTTACAAGCTTCTAAGTTGTATTTATCATCTGAATTTGCCGAAACAAGTTTCATATTCTGAAAGCCAAGACTTTGTTTATTTAAAATCAAACAAAACACCCGAACCCCGAAAAACTATTTTTTTACGCAAATCCACGTTTATTTTGAAATGAGCCGTTGCGACTTCCGACTGATTTCGATAGAGCGGGTCACATATTTGCTTTTTCCCACTTGATCAGAACAGCGGGAGGAGAAAAGAATGGAGTGACTGAAGGACAGCTAGAAAATTAGGTTACGTGGTAATTAAAGCAAAAATGCAAACGACGATTCTTCAGATGTTTAAGAGAAAGGAGAGAGATGAAGAAACTCAGAATGTGCTTAAAATTAGAAAAACAACGCTCACAGATGACACAGGTGATGATGCTTATTTAGCCCAGAGAATGGACATGAACCTGGCCATGATGAATATAATAAGTTAGCTAACTAGCAAACTGTATATCTCTATATGGGGTGCCCAACCAGTCGATACCCAGTCGATCGCGAGATGTCTAAAAGTAGAACAACAATATTCTGTTTTATCGTTAATGTCCTACAACAGGGGTGGCCAAACTTTTTGGCTCAGGGGCCACAATGATGTATCAATGTGATAGCCGGGCCGGGGGGGATTATTTGGTTCCGTCTTGATTCATGTCGGGCTGAGGGTTGTTTTAATCTCATTCTCCCGCGCGCGGGGCGACGTCCACGCGCAGCTGCGACGACCCGGGAGGAAGGGACTTTTCGCAGCGCGCGTGGCGTGTGGACAGTGGGGGATAACATAAATAAAAATTGGATCGTTGGATTTTAGACTTTAAGGCTTTTTAAGATCAGCGCGGAAACCCTGGCTCATTTATACCAATATTGGACGGGCCGCATTAAACAGATCAACGGGCCGCACGTGGCCCGCGGGCCATAGTTTGGCCACATCCAGGACCGGTTCTACAGGGGTGCATAAGGGTGCATTGCACCCCCAGTTGAATGTTATGCACCCTCACTTGAAAAAGAGAAGGGAGTGAAAGATATTACATATACAATAACAATAATAATAATAGTAGTAGTAATATGAAGAAGAAGAAGAATATAGTTGAAAATAAAATAAACTGTAATTGTGGTCAAATATTGTGGTCAAATAACTATAGTTAATAACCCCCCCCCGTCAACGATCGCCGCCGTCTTGGTTCAAAAAAGGTTGGGCACCCCTGCTCTATATATTCAATGGCTATCTTACTCAGAACACAACATGTACACAGCATACTATTTTAACATTAAATATTTTGCTTTGATATCTTCTATTTTAATCTGCACATTGTGGCATACATTTTGAGACATTTTATTTTATTAGTATTTTAATTTATGTAACCAATATTCTGAAAATTCAAAGAAAGACAGAGACTTGTACATTTTTGACTGTCTGCTGAATTTAGTTATACATTTTTATTCTAATTTATAACAGTTGAGGCCCAGAGGGAGGAAGAGGAGACTCAGCCAGAAGAAAGTGGCAGCAGGTCCCTCAGAAGCCACCACAGGTGATGCTAGCTCTACTGCATACCCTTCTATATGGAAAGAAGAACAATATGAACAGTTCAAACAGAAAAATTAATGGATGTATGCTCACAATGGAAGGCTAGGCTGTAGCCCATGCCATGATGTGAAGGATCTGGGTGTCATGGCATCCTGTGGTGTTAATATTGCTATTCAGTGGGCTGATGGAAAGATAATCCCAGCTGGTCAATCAAGGGATGTCCAGCATTCATCATTGCGCCAAAAAATCCGTGAGCACAAGAACTCTGCAGCACATAATGAAGCAGTCAAGATTCTTCAGACAGCAAATAAAGATATTCTTCTGAACATGAACGCGAGTAGTCAGGAGTCTTTGTTTGAGTCTACTGCCAAGGTATTCATGACAGCCTATTATGTGGCCAAGAACAACAAGCCTTTCACAGACTTTGAGAGTCTGATTGACCTGCAGTATGCACATTTTGCTGATTTAGGGCGTGTTTTGCATAGCAAAACTGTCTGTGTTGACATAATTGAGCATGTGTCATCACAGATGAAAAAGGAACTTCTAAAAAAGATAATAGAGACCAAGAGCAAAATCACAGTGTTGGCTGATGAGTCAACCAGTGTTGGGCCCAAATCAACACTAATTGTGTTCCTGAAGGCTAGTGTTGATAGAGACATGGAGCCCATTGCCTTTCCATTGGACCTGGTTGAGCTGGATAGTATGTCTGCTGCTCATATCAAGGAACAGATTATGGGTTGCTTGCCTAAAAATGGCTTCACTGTTGAGTTGCTGAGAGAAATCCTCATTGGATTTTGCAGTAATGGGGCCAGTGTCATGCTGGGAGTGAAGTCAGGTGTTGGGAAGTTGCTTCAGGATGACTTCCCAGGCATCATACTATGGCACTGCCTTAATCACAGACTGGAGCTTGCTGTTGACCAGGCACTGGATGTGACAGGGGGAAAAAAGGACTTCCAGGCATTCATGGACAGCCTATATTCATTATATAGCCAGTCACCAAAAAACATGCGGCAGCTGAGTGAATGTGCTCACAACCTGGACATCGCCCTCAGGAGGATTGGAAAAGTGTTCAGTGTTCGCTGGGTAGCTTCTTCATGGAGGGCAGTCTCTGCAGTTTGGCAGTCTTATCTAGCCTTGGCACAACATTTCCGTGAGGCATCAGAGGATGATACAAGGGACAACAGAGAGAGGGCCAAATTCAAAGCTCTGCTTTCTAAGTTGAGCTCCATCAACTTCCTGAAAAGTCTTGCACTGATGGCAGATGTTCTGACTGAACTTAAGAACTTGTCAGAAATTCTTCAGAAAAGGAAGACCACACTCCCAAAGGCCCATGACATCATGACGACGTATGTCAAACGCATAGAAAGTTTCAATCCGCTACCCAGGACAACATGCAGTTGATGCCAGTCAGGCAGAGGAAGTGATAGAATTCAAGGGAGAGGAGTTAAGAGTTGGCAGGTCTCCCATCATTGACTCTGCTCAGTTCATCCGAGCAGTGGCAGACAATATGAAAGAAAGACTCTTCACAACCACAGCAAACAGAGCACAGGCCAGTGTTGCAGCCAACCGAAAAGAGGCTTATAACAGCCTTATCAATCAAATGGCAGTCCTCAACCCTGACAACTGGGACCATGACAATCCTCGATTTGGAGATAATGAGGTGAGGGCTTTGTGTGATGTCCTACATGTGAACCAACAAGAGGCCCATCTTGGATTCACAGAATACAAGTCCAGTGGAGGAAGAAACATTCCCAACAAAATGAAGAAGTTGCTCATGGCAGTGGACACACTGTCTCCAAGCAATGCTGACTGTGAACGGGGGTTCAGCACAATGAACAACATCGTAACTGAGTATAGGAGCAAACTTACAACAAAAAATGCAGTAAATCTCCTCTTCATCAGCTCTGTGGGACCACCATGCAGACAGTGGGATCCACTGCCTTATGTGAAGACCTGGCTGGGCAAAGGAAGAAGAGCAGCCCACTCAACAAGCTGCATGGCTCGCCGGTACACAGAAGAGGAGAGCTACTTTAGCCCTCTGTGGAAAAGTGTGTAGTTTACCTCCCTCAACATGCCTTGCTAATGGTCTGTTAAGTTTTGACACAAGTTGTATGCACAATTGAAAATAAATAATTGACTATACATATTGTCAAGTGTTTCTAATTTCTACCCAATAAAGGCATTAAAAATGTGAAGTTTGTGTTCAGGGATGCATGAAGCTGGGGGCGGGAGGAGAACAATATGAACCAATGAAGGTCGGGGTAGCATTATAGTACCTGCAAGAAATTCAAACCGCTTTCACCCCTGGCCGCAAGGCATTACACTTACGGCCCGTCCACACTATAGCTTCAAAAAAAGCTTGGAGCTAGGCGTGTCTGAAGCTTTTATTCGAGCACCGCGACCAACAACCAATCACATGAATGTCCCGCCCCCGGCATACAAAGAAAAAAAAAAACAGGGATTTTATGCAAGCAATATATATATATATATATATAAACTCCCCAAACAGGCGAAAACCTACCAGTTTCACCCACTGTCTCTGCCACCTCCCTCCATGCCTGGTTCGTCCGGTTTGTATCCCAGTAAATAGTTCTGGTCGTAAAGAACCGGGTGATTTGCTACCGTAATTTCTCGTTTGGAATATGAGGAAATTAACTGCGGTCTGGCTCTCCCAGCTTGCACGCGGTTTGATTGGCTAGCGCTTGAACTGTCAGATTTTTATAAACGGGATTTGATTGGCTGACGCTGGCTACTCCGGCGTCTCCGGCTTCAGAAGTTGAACATTGTTTGAACTTTTGCACGTGCCTCGCAGCAGGGAGCGCATGAAGCAGACCCTTCACATGTCTTACCAGTTCTTATGCAACTCGCAAATATCTCTCTCTTCTCTCTTTTCTATCTCTCTCTTCTCTCATGTCTCTCTGTCTCTCTCAATGTTGGTGCGCAAATGCGCTTTTTTCAAATGATCCGGTGCTCATTGTTTGGCGGTGGGTGCGCATGCGCACCTGCGCACCAGTTATGTGCAGCCCTGGTTATGTACTTATATTACGCTGTAACAGGATCTAGTGATATCCAAGCAACAGAGCTTCATTTAGCATGAATAATTATTGCACTGTATATATATATGTATTGATATATATATATATGTATATATACTGTTAAAATGTGTTCTTTATTCTCGCGTCCAGGAGAGAAGCTTTAAAATGAGACTAAATGGAGTCTCTGAAAAGATTCAAATGGGATACTTTAATTAAAAAAGGCGCGGTAGTGTTACAGACAGAATATTGTTCCGTCAGACAAACAGCTGTGGTCCGGTTCTCCTGAGCAAGAAGAAGACACCGGATCTCTCCTCCGGCGCTGCTATATATATCCTCTGCTGGCTCCTCCCCGCCAGCCGGCTCACCTCGTCTCCAATGTCCGTTATTGCATTTAAACAGAGGATAGGTTCTTTTCACATTCAATATATGCTTAACACGCCGTTTCTCCTCATATTCTCTTTCATCACTTTTCATTTAACACATTCTAAACGCTGTAATCAATACTCTAAACAATACTTCTCGGCTCGTTTGGTTGCCGGTCATTCCGGATGTTGTCACATGCTACTCGTCTGTAAACAATAATGTATTCAAATAAACTGTACCTTCATTTAATATTCAGCATGGTAATATCTCGACATCTATCGTTGTAGTGTTAAATCAGTAGGTTTCGGTTTTCACCACACCAAGTCATTTCGCTCCTCAATTCACCTCTTTAGGAAATCGTATATTAACCACATGCTACATGCTAACCGTAGATGAAGGATTTTCAGAATAAAAGCTTAACTGCTTGTGCACAAGAATTTCTGGTTTTTCAGTATAAAAGAGCGTTTAAACTGACGGTATGTTTAAGCTACATTATACCATCAAAACATTGATTTTAATTTCTAACAGTACACACACACACACACACACACACACACACACACACACACAGTGAAATAAGCTTCTTAGTGCAATAAGAAGCTACAGGGACGTTAATCTAACGTCGGTAATATTAACTTTATTTAATACATATACGGTACAAGATTTAATCATACAGCCCATGTCGTATAATATTTTACAAATTATGAATTACAGCAAACATGTGCAATATATCCATTATTACAGCTCCGTGGGATGGCAGTGAGACGATATGGGTCCGTTGTTATTGTTCATCCATGGGTAAAGATAAACGCATGTAGTGCTGAACCTGCTGAACAGGTAACATGAACGTGCCGGGCGGCGCGGTCCCGTGGGTTAGATGCGCGTTCATAATGCAGAGGGATATAACTCTCAGAATAACGTTATTAGCACATTTTTACAACTTGAGGAACGAATGTTTTTAATAAGGGCTATATAAGTGTTCATACTGGGTGGTTTATTTAGTTTAAAAAAAATTATCCAACGATTTACAGACCATTCTTTCCCCATGTAAGTCAATGGGAAAATGTGTTTCCGGGCCCAGCAACCTAAAGGAAGTGTAGTACCGCCGTTTGGCCACAACGAATATTCTACTCAGAGTCCGGCGCACTTCCTGGGGGCTGGGTTGCGTTCCGATAATCCAAAAATCAGCTCCTAAATTCTAACCCTATCTCCTATTCCTCGACCTCTGAGTGAAACGTCACGGGGTTAAGGGATAGTTGATAGGAGAATTCAAAAGGATTTAGGAGAAGAGACTGCGGTACTTTAGAGAATCCGAATGCACTTTCACTATCTGAGGTGTTTATGATACGCCAGCGGACGTCATTGTGTGCGTCTGCTGCTGTGGTGAAACTATGGAAACTACAGTGTTCTATACAACGAACTACATGGATGTTTAATAAGAACGAGGGACTCATCTAGAGACTCTGCACGTGCTCCGATGCTGTTGTTTTATGCTTTATGAACGTGGACAACAGAGAAACATATTCTTCATGACCAAAGTTGTAATTGAAATAAAAAAGGAAAGTGAAATTTATGCTCGTCACCCTCTCCCTCCGGTCCACATTAATACAAATGATCCCAATACGTATGATTGTATGAAAATATCTTAAAATCAATACAAATGTATTTATTATAAACGTTAGTCCTTAACACCTATCACTGTGTACATCACCATTCAAACATCTTTTAAAAGTTGAACAAACCCCACACAGCTTCGTGAAATGTTTACTTTATTTGATCATTTCAGTCAAAACTAACGTTCATATTTCTCTTTTTGATTATAATAGGCCTACTGATGAACGTTCAAATCAAAGCACTTTGGCAACTTATCACATACGTTTTAAAATGCTTAATAAGCAGCGTAACTTTCATGATATAATAATCCATAAAAAGCAAGAAAAAGGATATTGACTTTCCACGACTGTGTTTAATCAGGTGAATTAATTCAGTGGCTGAAAGGTGTTGCCGATCGGGGTTTTCTTCCCCTGACAAACAATCTTTGGTTGAGTGCAGACGTTTGTTTTTAGGGGAACATTTGAACATTTATTTTCGTCTGTTGTCAATTCATATTGTTGTGGTTAATTAGCTACAACTAATGAAACCCACACCAGAAAAAAAGTATGTTTACTGTCTGAGAGCTGTGACCTGAACTTCTGCATTCTTGCTCATTAAAAAAATGAAGATAAACAACTTGTTAAGAAGTTTGTTGGTCTTGAAGGTTTATGGTTCTAGGTATTTTATTAGCTGTTAACTGGACCCAAATAACACATATTGTAGAAAGCAATATTTTTAGAAGGCATTTTTTCAGTCATCTGTTGCCTGATTTATATTTTTGAATAAAGCTTAGAGTGTGTCTAATGTTACTCTCTGTGGAAATAAGCCCTATTGGCTTGTTATATAGGCTTTACCATGTGTTTGTTTTGGGGGATGGTCTCCTGCTTTTAGCCAATGGAGGGACTTGCTTTTCCCACATCTGCAAAATGACACGCGGCCATGTGCCAGATAAATATGGGGCTTAGCCCAGACCTCTGCCATGGGGTCAAGGGTATTACATCCTGCCCCCCTTTTTAAAAAAATAAATAATCTTTTTTATCAACCTTTATTACACTCTGGCACCTTATTTATATTAAAAGAACAAAATAAATCCCATTGTTATTCATTTTCTTTTGTGAATATTGTCTTGGGGCAACCTTACATCTGTGCCTGCAGGCTAAGTCTGAGTATCACTGCTGGATGTACTTCCCTCACCAGCCTTTCTTTAACATATTCTGTTTGAGTTCACAGGATGTGAACACTGGATTCATAATTTTTTGGAAAACAGCTGCCCTCTGCATTGTGAAACAGTCATGAAATTCAACACAGCATATATGAGGTGGATGAAGTCAGAGATACACTATCCATTGTTTGGTGGATAACAAACAGAAACCTTGAATTTTGCATTTTGGCTGTGGCCATCTTGTTTCTTTTTGAGCCATAAATGAACAAGGGTCAAGCTGATTGAGAGCTGGGCCAGTTACTGTTCATTGTTAATCTAGTTCAGTCAGACAACTCACGTGTTTCAACATGTTTATTAGAAGCAGCATATAGTTGAGTTTGGCGACTAGGCTCGGGCATCATCACTCCATAGATATACATAGCACGATGAGTGATGATCAAATAACTAACCCCCAAGCCTACAGGTGGAAGCTGGGGTGGAAGCTGGGGTGGTGGTGGGGCAGGCAAGCAGCAGCGACGTAAAGGTAGCTGCGGCAATAGCAGCAGCAAGCAATGCATGGAGAGAGAACCGGCAGGTTATATAGAGCGACATATTAAGGAGACTCTGTTTGGTTGGTTGCAGAGTGGCAAGGGGCGTTATGTATAAATGCAGCATAAGTGCTCGAGTTGACTGCCTGAACTAGCTCGCAGGCTTCGCCCCATTTCAGTCAGACAACTCACGTGTTTCTTTAACATTTTTATTAGAAGCAGCATATAGTTGAGTTTGGCGACTGGGCTCGGGCATCATCACTCCATAGATATACATAGCACGATGAGTGATGATCAAATAACTAACCCCCAAAACTGCGTGGAGATTAGATACTTAAGCCCGGCGGCTTTAAGGGGAATATACTACCTAATGACTGCTATGTGAAGGCCCGGGTACAGCCCCTGAAGAGCCATTCCCCCCCAGCACAGCGGCTTTGAGGGGAATATACTACCTATATATGCTACCTAATGAAACTGCTATGTGTAGGCCCGGGAACACCCCGAAAAGCCATCCCCCCCCCAGCACAGCGGCTTTGAGGGGAATATACTACATAGTGACTGCTATGTGAAGGCCCGGGAACACCCCGAAAAGCCATCCCCCTTAAGCACAGCGGCTTTAAGGGGAATATACTACCTAATGACTCTATGTGAAGGCCCGGGTACAGCCCCTGAAAAGCCATCCCCCCCAGCACATCGGCTTTGAGGGGAATATACTACCTATACAAGCTACCTAATGAAACTGCTATGTGAAGGCCCGAGAACGCCCCGAAAAGCCATCCCCCCCAACACAGCGGCTTTGAGGGGAATATTCTACCTATCGAGACTGTTGTATCTAGTCTTGAAGCAGCGACAATGAGCTTACCCCCCCAAGCATGCAGCTATGAGGGGAATATACTATAATTAAATAAATATAATCTAACCTATCAACCACCTGGTGTGCAATAACAGAATCCTACAGATATACATCTTTGAACGTTTACTCATTCCTCGAGTAATGCAAGAGTTCATGGTTGTTTTTGCTGAAAGGATCTCATTCCTGTGAAGCATGATATAGCGCTGGTGGGCAGAAGATGACCGACGGCCCAGGATACTCAGGGTTTAGGTAGGCGGAGAGCTGCAGTTGTGGCTGCGCAGATTCTTAAACAGTGGGAATAGCGATCTGGGGGCAGGTCGCAGCTTAGGCAGAGATCACGAAGCTTGGAGGAGAACCCTAGTCGTTGGGTTTGCAGCCATCGAATAAACATGGGTGCCGACCCATGTGTCGGAGGGCAATGGTGCGAGAAGTTCAGCATGGAAGATAAAGGATAAAGTAAACAGTGTTAGTTTTAGCAATGATTATTCGGGGTTCCGTGACTCCCCAAACAGAACTGTCAGACATTGAATGTTTCAAAACAGTGTGTATATTTGATATACAAAGTTAATTCAGTAAGGGCGAGATTATGCTGAGGATTAAAAGGTGAGAGGTCTGTGTATATTCGCCACCTGAGAAACCCATAGAAAGCTGTAACAACTGCATCTGACGTTTATCAATGTATAGTGAAACCCCTTTGCCTGAACTTATACCTTAACCTTTGCACAGGTGCAAAGTTAAGAGGCAGTCTTTATCATTACGTGGAGGACGTGCCTTGGCCCTTGAGGAGCAAATTAATTAACTCTAGCTTGGCTTTATACTTAGCACTTGAAGATGCAGGATTTGAAGAAAATGCAATTAATGCATGAACAACTATTATATCTATTGCATAAGTACACAGAGGAGGTTGGGACAGAAGAAGATAAAGTACCAAGCTGAATTGTATGCTTTGAATCATGCTCTTGGTTGGAGGCAGAATATGGGAAATCCTTGAGGGACTTGACGTGTAGATCCAGAGTCATTTGGTTGAACGAAGGGCATGGCAAGCTGGTGGGGCAAACCACTCATTGTGAAATCCCCCAAACCAGCAGAAGGCGCAGCATCTGTAAGTAACTAGAGAGGATCTGAAGACACCACAAGGTCATTATAAAAGAATGAACATAACATTCCAATCGTCGCAGAGGGGCTAAGGACCAAGATCCGAGCAATGACCATCTCTAAGATTGCATTCATGCCGAATAGTCCGCGTCTTTACACCAGACGCAAGTGTATTACATCGTTTCATTTGCAGAAGGTTGGGTTTGCGTCACCCAGGCAACATCAAACAGACTATGAACTGCAAACTAAAGTCATTGTACAGAGATGCTTTTTCGACAATGCAGGACATTAATTAAGCGGATAAAATGCAGATCCCGCAATTTCTACAGTAGCCTGCATCATAACACATTGGAAGTTATTCTCATACTGCTGTTAATCTGGAGAGTGTATCAATAGACTCGAATAGGATTATAAATCAGACGACATGCATTAAAAACATAACATAAAATGAGACGTTATGCAGTGAGGAGGTTTCACCGATGACAGGTGGCTCTGATGAGATTGTACCACTGCCTTTCTCTGTACACAGGGGACCAGTGAGGTAAGCAGTGACCAGAATGAATGCATGACCCTATAGGTTACTGGATGTTGCACACAGCATAGATAGCAAAACAAGGCGATGACGCGCAAATAGTTTGTTTCCCATGTTTTGATGCGGACTACGTCACACCAGCAATGACCGCTCTGGAGTTTACTTGCGAGCGACCCGAGACCACCTCTTTTAGGCGGAGCAGAGGTATCGGACTGCTTCCACACCAATCCAACGAACCGCATCAAGGGGTTAACGCTACAGGGACCGATTCAATAGCTAAACAAGCAGGTGTGAACGCGACTTAAGACTATGGTGCCTTAAGGTTTGGACAGAAAGGCTAGAGCTAGAGCCCTTATAAATATAAAACATCTATTTTAGAGAGACTACCAGTGGGAGACCAAATTAAAGCAGTAATCAGTATTGAATGTATTACAAGTCTAATATGTATTGTAAAGTAGAGCACTTTGAAAGGCGCTAAATAAATAACATGAATTGTAATTATGGTTGTTCTGATGCGGGACAGCTTGTCTGGTGGCAGTGAAGCTTGCATCAGCACACTATCGAGAATGATACCGATAATTCTAGACGTGTGGAAGGGCTTCCAGTTCCTGTTCTGAAAGAGGTAGGCCTAGCTGTTTTAACTGGGAAAGTCAACTACTAGGAAATGGTTAAAAGATGGACACCAAGTGGTGCTTGCTATTGCAGAGGATCCAGCATAATGCTTCTGACGAGGTGTCAAAGAAACGTGGGCTACTACGGCAACCAAATGCACGTTTGAGTGTAAAACTTTAAAATATATATGCCACAGAGGCATATGGGATGTCTGCTTTCCCTGCCATATCATCTACAGAGCATAGAAACAGGAAAATCTTTAGTAGTTATTAATACTCTTGACAGAATAATCATAAGGAACTAACGGCTCAATAAAGAAACGTTGCTAGAATAATTCCTCCTAGCACTGGCTAGGTGCCTGTCATGTTTTTAAAAGTTTAATTAGCAGCACGTGTAATACTCCTGGCTCCTTCAGTGCAAACTTCAGTCTTGAGTGTGGGTTTCAACAGACATGGGTCCCTGGGAGCCAGCATAACCTGCTAAGAAACCTTGATTTAAGCCTGTGATAAGGTCATTTGACAAACATCTGTGATTAGAAAGAGCTTGGAAACAATTTGCAGCATGAAGCCTCCTGAGGCACAGCCAGCGATGGGGCACAATATTGCAGAGCTTAATTCCTGTAAGGAAAAACTCTTCTTTGGTAGGTGATTAAATGTACATGGCCGCTTGGCAGAGAATGATTCATGGTATTCATAGAAGAGACACTGTAGAAGAGATCGAAGTCTAAAATGATGGTCAAAAATGCATCGACCTTCCCAAATAAACACAATTTAAACCAATTAATGTTAATTAAGGATAAACTGATGTTTTTTAATGGATGCATACTGCAGATATCACTGTAAAATCATTTGACAGTGAGGGGAACACGGTTTTATTATGAAAACTTACCCCGTGAGGGGTGACGGCCACTTTAAATGGACGCTGTCGTCAATATAAATGAATATGGGGAAAGACTTAGTATATACACGTTCTCCTGGCGAGACCTCAAATAATCTTTGTAATATCTATCAAACTATATATCCTACACATCCACTGGACGTAGATTATAAAAGTACAATATACAGTTCTCGCTAGAAATGTAAAAAAAAAAGAAGCATTTTAATGGCCAAACTATCCTACAATTTAGGATTTTCCAGAGAGGGTTATTTAAGCAATAGCTCACGACAGGCCGTGGTATATGCTCATTATATCACAGCTAAGGGGCGTGGTTCGGCCCAACGCGAAGCGAATTTTCCTGCTGAAAATTAGTATTAATGGTAACTGACTTGTCAAGCTTCTGCTTTTCTTCCATAAACTTAGAGCCAGCCTTGACATATGGACATGTTTTTAATGCTTTAAAGGGTTTTGTTTGGCATGCCACAAGCAAATTCCATAAATGTACATCCAACAGACATAATGAAATTATATTAAACATGTTTCATGGCAACAAAAAATATTATATACAGTATATATTCCACAAACGGAGAGTGTGACTCTGTTCTGCCATGAGAAATCCAATCATCTAGTGTTTGTTTGTAAATGGAAAATGGAGTTGTGCAGTTGGGTCTAGTTCAGGTAACTAAAGTGGCCATGACTAATGGTTCATGTAGTTCTCATTCTCATCAATCTCTGTGACCAATCAAGGCCCATGTTCTCACTGAGGGTGCTCCAATCAGGCCTGAAATCTTTTCGCCACAGGTTGAATAATGATTATTCAGAATTATATTTATTCATGTTCATTTTACCCTCATGAGGAACATTTGGAGTGCCAGGAAAATCTTACCTCACAGGTTCAATTCTGCATGTATCCTTCTTTTCGTGCCAGGCCGCCAGCGCTTTTCTGCAATTATCTTCTTTATAAAGTTTTAGTCTTGTGTTTTTTGCTCAAAGTTCAGACATGGTGGAGCTCCAAAATGCCAGCTGGGAGAAATAGATTTGATTTTTAGATATATTCTAACTGCTAATTAAATATAGAAACAGCATTTCTGAAGTAAATGAACCATGTCTATATTCGTGTGTGTGAGCTGCGGAGGTTTTATCTGTGTTCATGGTCATAAAACGCATAAATCGGCTAATGGTTTGGATCATTGGTGTGTTACAGATTGGCCTTCTTTAATTAAATTCCCTCTACACAGATAAGGGGAACTTAATATTTAATTAAAACATTAAAATGTCATGTTTTTCTCTAAAAGGGGAAGCTTAATGGCGTATGAGTGCAGTTCATTTTGGGAGATGAAATAAAGGCTAAACATAATGTGACTGTGGTGAGTGACAGAAAACTGAAACTAAAGATATCAAGGGAATAATTTCATTTTATGAAATTGTGTCATTATTTGTGTTTTGCCTAAATTACACTGCACAGATCTCTTGCACATTTTATTCAAATTTTTGTTTCACTTGAATTGTATTCAATTTTTAAACAATATATGTGAAGCCAATGACCACTAATGTGCTCACTTACACAGCTCAGTTTGGAGAAGTCACTAGGTCCAAAAACTTGATGGCATTAGAGAGTGACATATGGGAGCGACATGATATACTGTAAGTGCAAGCGATAATGGCTAACTATTAAAAAACGATTCAGATTGGAAAAAAGGAAACTACAAACATAGTATATAATAAGTATGAATAAAAAGCCAAACTGCTTTTTAGTTGGCAACCTCGACCTTTGGCATTTAGGAGAGAGCTACTGCGCTGGCACAATTGTACGATAAATGTCTGATGAACAATAGTGCTGAACACGCTGTGACCGTAGTTCTGGCTCAGATTTTCTTTCGATTTGAATCTCCAATTGCTGCCACAGTGAGAGTTGAGATGCAATCTGCCTTTCATCCTTGAAAAATCTAAATGTTCTGTTAGTTAACGAGTCTTAAAGTTAGATATAGGGCACTGCTTTGCATTGATGTCACCAAGTGTATGTTTGGGTTGTCAATATCTGGAAAAGCCCCTCATTCCACAGAATATTTAGGCAGAGATTTAAGACTGTGGATTTAGGTTAAAATGAATCTGTACCAAAAGGTTATTCATACCCATTATTTAGCAGCCCAAAGTCCAATAAAACAGCCCACATTTGTCAGAGTTCACAGTTAAAGCAAATAGAAGGGTTTATCTCTCTTGTATCTTCTGTAGATGCAGCACTGAGTTTCATCAGATAAAACATGATTCAAGGTTACATCTTTAGCGTGTCCTGTATTTTATTAAAGCATCTCTTACATTTTAAGTTCAACCTGTTACACTGACTCCTCTTCTGTGTAAATAATGTTTTTTGGCACGATGTCTCTGTCCTGCTTTGGTTCACTTCTTAATCAGCGTCAGGTTGAAACATCCCTGCCTCCTGCTTCAGCTCCGTCAGGTTTTCCGTCTGAAGGCTGTCCGTTTGAGTGCTCACTGCAAAGACCTTGCAAAGATACGACACGCTCATGCTCACACACACACACACACACACACACACACACACACACACACACACACACACACACACACACACACACACACACACACACACACACACACACACACACACACACACACACACACACACACACACACAAGATAGTACCAAAGATCAGTGTTATCAGTGTTACCAGTCTTGGCATGCAGAGTAAGCAGCGAGCCTTGAGACAGATCAGTGTGCAGACAGATGGGGGATGGGGGGGGGTGGCTGGTGTCATCGCTGCATGGTCAGAGGTGAGTCAGAGCCGAGTCAGTAATTTGGCTGCAGATATTAAGGAGAACATTTAAACTGTCTGTCCTCGCTGTGGGACCTTCGTGATTTCATTTTGACACCTCTCTGACCTTCTAGTTGAAGAATGGTGATCGATCTGCTCTTCTGTTCAACACTTTGGTCAACAGTCAGATATATCGACTGGCCAGATTGACTTGAAGTTTATAGTAAAAATTCATAACTTTGGTAATATTTTTCCTTTGTGTGTGCTGAAATATATAAAAAACATGTAACACTTATGTTGATGGATTTGGCTCTCATTTTGTGCTCTAGTTCATCCCAAAGGTGTCAGATGGGGTGTGATCAAACCTCTGGGGAGATCAGTCAAGTTATTCTACACTAAACGTGGAAAACTCATTTAACCAGACAAGATAGTAAATAATCCTAGAAGCCAAGATATATAATCTCTCCAGGGTGTTCTGGGTCCCACCAAATGAACACGGCCAAACATCTGTAACAGGAGACGCCCAAGAGGCATCCTCATCTGTTGCCAGAACAACCTCAGCTGGCCCCTTTCAACGCAAAGGAGCAGTTTCTGTCAGGGTTGAGTGAAGCAGGTAGGACCCAAACGCAAATTTAAACAGAAAATACCTTTATTTTAAGGCTAAATAAACAACATAACTCTTCCCAGTGAACATAGTCAAGACAAACAACAATCCAACAATGACAGACAGAAAAAACAGAACTTAAATGCACACAAGACTAATCACTCAAACAAGACACAGGTGAGGAGGGAGGAGAAAACACAGGGGCACAAGGTGATCACAATCAGGAAATCAGACACAGGAGGGCAAACACAGAGATAGGAATCAACAGACAAGACAGGGGGTGAACACTTTTCAAAAATAAAACAGGAAAACAGAGACAGACAAAACACAACACAGACAGACCATGAAAGTTTCTCTACTCCAAGCTTCCTCATATGCCTGAGTTTTCCACCTTATCTGTTAGGCTGAACAATCAACAGAGGAAATACATTTTGGTGTCTTGCCTCTTTCAGTTTCTACCCAACCCTAATGACCATGTGAGGGTTGCAACCTAAACGGACTGGTAAATCGAGAGGTTTCCCTTCCAGTTCATCTCTCTCTCCGTTGTGGTTCAGCGCCCGCATCCTCATTTTTGTCCACTTTACCTTTACTTGTAAACAAGATCCCAATATATTTGAGCCTCATTGATGAGCAAGAGTCTAAGATACTTGAAACCCTTCTTGGGGTTAAACTGAATATGTCATTGTGTGCTATTGCATTATGACTTACATCATCGGAACTAAGGGTCCTAGAAATTATACACAGAAATATATTGACAACAGTGTCCACTACTAAAATGTTGCCTTTTATTTATTCGTTGTGTGTAGTATCTGTTTGATAAGAAAAATACATGTCTTTATCATTGATACTTGTGAAAATGAAAGATTTACAGACTGTTTTAACCATGTTGACATCTATAAGATCAGATAAAGAACAGACATGAAGCAAAAGTGAGGGAAGGTAAAAAGGCAAAGGGCTGAAAAGAGACAGAGGAAGGCAGTGTTGAAGGTATGTCAAAAAGCAGAGCGTTTCTTTCTTTCTGCCACACATTTCCTTATAAGGCTGCTGGGATCGCCCTGTCTGGTCTGTGGAAGCCGAGGGCCTCATTAAGGAATTCAGCAGAACCAAAATAAAGTCAACATTTATTGAGCGTTAAAGAAAACTGAATATGAAAGGTAAGAAGTAAAGGATGAGGGGGTTGGTGGTGGGCCCAGCCCTGCCCGCGTACTGTGTTGTTATTTTTGGGAGCTGTGAATGGAGCTGTTATAGTACAGCTATGGGCGGTGTGTCCTGTACATTATGTGTGTGTATGTTAGAAAGAACTGGAAGCAAAGTGAAAGACTGGCCTTCGTCTGGAGCGTGCTGCTGCTGGCATGTGAGAAGGAACACCTGTGACTTTAGCTTTAAAAGTATTGGAGCTTCAGTTGAGCCCACCTCCGAGAGGAGACAGAGCTGCCTTCACTGCTCAGCACATGCCGTCCAGATGAAACATGTCTCATTATGGAGAGAGTTTTACTTACTGCTGGAAACAAAATATTATCAATTGTCTAACCTTTGAATCCAAAACAGAGATACAGGCTGCTTTAAGCCTAGCTTAGCACAAATACTTGATGCTATCCTTGTTCTAAAACTGATTTAAAAACTCTGGATTGAGTACAACAAGCTTAAAGACAGTTATCATAGAATTTGCTGATTTGTTGGGTTTACTGTATAGTTGCAAAAGAGATCAAGCAACAACACAGTGATGACAGGACCTCATCGTGCATGCAGTCGAGGTGCCCAGTAGTTGTTAATGAGTTAGCTTCAATGCTAACATATGATGTTTAACATACTCACAATGACCTCATTCACTAACTGTTCTAAACTACACTAAAAACTTACTAAAAAATTACTTTGGCGAAGAAAAGTCATAAATAACCTGGCAAAGAGGCAGCTTAACACTCTACTTGCCCTCTGAACATGGTTGAGAAAACAGTAGTAGCTACACTAAGTTTACATTTTTCAGTTGAAGTTGGGTAGGCTACTCTGCCCTCTTTAGACTTTTGTTTAGGCATGATGTCTTAATCATCATGCTTTTTAAATTTAGAGGACAATTGGAATCATCCACACTGTCACGTCCTGGCCCTGGTTGATCACCTCAGTCCCTCACCTGTGTATTTTTGCTCCCTGTTAATCACCTGCCTGGCCTCAATGAGTCTCAACTGTTCCTAATCATTACTCCTCACCTGTGTATTTAGTCTGTGCTGTTTCCTTGGTCAGAGCCAGTTCGTCTTGTCTGTACAGTATAGAAGAAAGTGCTCCATGTTACTCTCCTGACGTAAGCTATTGTTCTAGCTGCTTAGCATTTGTAGCAGCATTTGTAGCAGCTTTCCGCCAAATTAGTTGGTTGTTTTTCGTTGCTTCAAGGCAGTACATTTTTTGATCATTGCCTGTTTTATTTTTACCTTTTGGATTAAACGCTTGACTAAAGACCTTTTTGCCTGGTTGTGGTCTGGAGTCCTATTTTTTGCTCGTGCCCGTACTTGTGTCTGATACACACTGTGTCATGAATCTGACTTAAAACCTTTCGTTGGAGTTTTCTTTTTAAACAGATAACAAAAAAAGAAGATATTTTTGAATTTTGTTAACAAGTTGTATTAAGCGCCAGTGGTGTAGTGGTCGTTGGACGCGGGGGATCACCGTTCCCCCACTTATTTGGAGCCCCCACTTTTTTGAAGCATGGTTTATTTTTATTTTTTTAAATGGTCTAATAAATATAAAATCATTGCCGGTGTTATCAGTTTTAAATAGATTTTGAAAGTGGAGAGAGAGGAGTATCGCTGTCTGCTTAGTTGCAATACTGTAGCTCAAGTATTTATGCAACTTACTTAGGCCTATACATTGTTTATGTAACTTATGTGCTGGTGTGTCCATGGTTTTGAGTCTGTGTGTGTGCGGAGCGCAGCGCCGTCTGCTTTTTGCATACAGTAACTAAAGTAGGACTAAGCATACCGGTAGTTTCTGCAGATCTGTCTGCCCGTTTTGTGAGTGCACTGCGCGCGTGCACACTTGTGGCATTGTTTGGGATGACCTAATTAAAATAGCGTCCACCCAGTAAAACAATCCCCACTACACCACTGTTAAGCGCTATGCACAAAGTTAAGTATAAGGCTGAACATTTGACCCAATTATTGGATCACCAAAGTTATTAAAATTCATCCTGAGGGAACATGAATATCTGAAACAAAATGCCTGGTTATTCATCCAGTAAGATAAAAGATTCTGTACGGTGACAAGTGCATATTTTTTGTCCCTCGTCGACAACTTGTTTTATGTATTTTAATATTGATGTATACCTTTTTATAAATGTACCTTGATAAATATGGAAAAGGTACATGGAGTCATACAGAGACATAAATCAGATGATAATGATTCAGACGTATGCAGATACAGCATTGAGATTCAGGCTGCTGTTGAGGTAGTCAGACATGCATGTACAATACATATATGCTAATACAATGCAAATATTCATCATATGCATACAACAGAAATGCAAAGTACGCAACACACACACGGTTTAAATTGGAGTCTGCAAGCCTGCAGGACAAGGTTT
Source organism: Notothenia rossii (assembly GCF_949606895.1). NCBI lineage: Eukaryota > Metazoa > Chordata > Actinopteri > Perciformes > Nototheniidae > Notothenia > Notothenia rossii. The sequence continues at coordinate 67,726,528 of NC_136912.1, forward strand.
TTTAAGCGTGAGTTAGTGTGTGTGCAAGTGTGTAATAATGTATGTAGCTGCATATACATTACATAAGAATTCCCCCGAGAGTAGTTGTACAGTAGGTATTCCATTGAATACCCGTGAATGTTTTATGGGTCTTTTTTGCTTAGTAGGCACCTCTGCAGTCTGACCACAGTTCCTTCTCCTCTGCTGCTCTCTTCTTTATCTGCTCTCTCTTTGTTCTGTCATTCTTACGGCCTTGTGCCCTTCCTGGCATACCTGCTGATTCAGCCCTCATCACGACTTATTAGCAGGGTGGTAAATATTCGCTAGTCTGTGCCCGGAGGTTGGCACATTGGTAAACTCATTATCACTTTATTATTCTCTGTGTCTGCCTCTAATTTATTCCCCTGTGCTCCATGCCGGCCTGCTGTGCCTGCCTGCTGGTCCTCGAGAGCACGCCCGGACCCCTAATTCCTCCTCTGCTTAAAGGCTGTGGGAAAATGAGATGAGGTTAGAAAGATTGAGGGAGGTATGGAGAGAAAATAGTGGTTATTGGGGAGAGAGGAGTTGAGCATATGGAGGTGTAAGCAGAGCAGGAGCTCATTACAGTGATACTGCTTTGGGAAAGGGGAGTCAATTCGCTCCAGGCAGTGACCCTGAATGCTAGTTGTACTGCTGATATGTCAGCAAGTCTGCCTGTTTTTATACTGTAGGGCCTCTGCTGGAGAATGCACACAGAATATAATTTTCTATGTGTGCTGTATATTTGAACTCCCTCAGCTACTGTACTGTACAGCTGTCAATCACCAGGAGGTTTCCCCAACTTTCTCCAACAGCTTGCATAGTTCAGAGATAATTATGGTATAATGGCCACGAGATGTTCTACAGGGTTAGAGTCACACCTCCAGAGTCATAATAACAGAGAGACTATCAGGTTAATTATTCCCATTTAAATAATCCATTACTTTAATGCATTAGCGATATGGTCCACTGCAATTATATTTCAACCAAAAATGAGTTGAAAATGGAAGCGATTAGACCGTCATTGAAATATTTTGCAACATTACACATGTTTAACAAGGAGTTGACTCAATGCTGTATACTTACAGTATGTGACTTGACCTACTTTTGACAGGTATTTTTCTCCTTTTCTGTCTTCCGCTGTGGATACTGAGTGTTGGCAAGGTGATTACCTTATTGACGTACACACCTTAGTGCATGGTTTAGTTCCGATGCTATTGCAATGGCTATAGGCAGTAGCTTGGTCAATTACAAATACAGGGTTTGTGCAGAATGTCCTGATTTAGGCTAGTTACCATTCAAGTAACTGCCTCGGCCTGCTGCGACAAATAAAACACAAGCAACATCTAGTAGTGATTTTATGGCTTGAGTTTATTACACATTAGTGAAAATTATGATGGATAAAAATAGACTGTAATGTCTTAGATTTTTTATTATATTCAAGCTTGCAACTTTCACCAGGGATGAGAAGAACCTATAGTTTCAGCAGTTACAGATTAGCCACAAGGACGTTAAAGTCATACACAAAAGGGTGTTTAGTTTGCTCTGTGTGATTTTATAATGTTACAATGAAACACATTTGAAGGCTCAAATATTTTAAGTTAATATACTTAAAGGTGGGGTTGGTAATTTTGGAGAAACTAGCTCGAATGCGCTAGAATTTGAAAATACACAGCCGGGAAAAATCTGCCACTTCCTTACAAAGCCCCTCCTCCAATACACACGAACGTGCACATGACCAATGAGGGCACGAGATAAGTTTGTGCACAGATGGAAGGCTGACAGGCAGGTAGGCCATCCAGTCATTTTAGCCGGGCCGGCTAAAATGATTGGTCGTGCTTTTTACAGTACCACGGCTTCCACAGATTAACATTTTTTATGGATTTTTTGTCAAAGCACTTAAGATATTCATTGCTATCGGGATGTTAAGAGCATTCCATGGAATATAACCAAACGTGTATCTCGAGCCGGTTTCTCAAACTTACCTACCCCACCTTTAAATAGTATTTTCCCACCAGCACTCAGTGAATTATTCACTGACTTTTGGAAAGGGCTGTGAAACAAGATTTAGTCCTCATGATGGAAAATATAAAATATTTTTTGACTTGTAATGTCCTGATACAAGGGAATTAAGTGTTATTGTTTTGTTAAGTGTTTTAAGAGTAGTTGATTTCTAGAGAATTATTGCATACATATAAAATCCTTCCATCGTCCATGAGTCTCAGCTTTATTTAAATCAGGACAGCAGATAGCTTGCACATCTTCCGGCGCAGACTGAAAACTCATCTCTTTCGACTCCACTTCGAGCGATAGAATTACTAACAAAGCACTGCTAACAGAGCACTTATATACAAATAAAGGACTGGCTTATCTTTAGCCAGTTCATAGTTGGCTCTATGAAACCTGATGTACTTATATGATTCTGTTTTCTTCAAGGTTGTATCTTCCTGGTCGAATGCACTTATTGTAAGTCGCTTTGGATAAAAGCGTCAGCTAAATGCAATGTAATGTAATGTAATTTACTTTTTTTTAAATCTTAACAGTGTCCTCTATCTCTAGCTGCCTTTCCAGAACATAGAAGCTCTGAGTTGATTAAAATGTTGATACCCTTATCTAGTCGGCCTTCAATAATGACAGTGCTTTATGAATCTTTTGGATTCACTAAAAATACCTAAATACTCTCCCTTACCGGATCGGTGAAGGTTGTTGTGGCCTTAATATGGTGGCCGACAGGGGCAAATGTGCTACAACGGCACAATCCCCTTATAATCCCTGAAAACAAACAAGCGCACCGGTCCCATCTTAAATGTGTTCTAGTTTCCCCTTTTTGAGTTGTGTTTTGAGCTTCTTGCAACGTTCTTACATCGCAGTGTTTTCAGTTTGCAGTTACGTTTATGCAGCATTTGTATGGTGTATGTATTTTCATTTGAATGTGTTTTCGGACATTTGTGTTTTTATATTTGAACCGTTTTTGAAAGTTCTTTTTGTGTAAGTGTTTTGGGCTGTTGTAGCGCATTTGACCCAGTCAGCCACCATTTACCTAATGCATCCTGTTGGCATTGTTTTTCATGTATAAGCTATGTGGATTTTACTTTCAGTTTATATTCTCTTAAAAACGCTAGACTTGATCATTCATTAAGCATAAGCCTGTAAAGAATAGTGTTATTTTATAAGCAAATACAACTCTATTTAGGTCTAGTGGAACATTAGTTTGATTAATTCTATATACTTGTTTTCAATTGCAGTTTTTCTATTCATAATGCAGCGATGAAAATCATTTCAAATTGGCCAATGGCAATTATTTTATGTTTGAAATCAAACCCATGCCCTTAATTATTAGCCTATAGCCTACATTATGAATTAACTGACTTAACTGTGAAATGCAGAGCACTAATTAAGAGCCCCATTAGGGCTGAGGGCGCATTAATTAACAGCTGCTTTGACAAAAAACATTTAACTCCATCTAACACGCTCATATACTTGTGTGTCACACAGTGATCCTGAGAAGCTCACAACAGACAGAATGGTAAGCTGTTTTTTCTAGGAGGAATAAACACATTCCTCCTAGAAAAAGCTGAAGCTGGCAATATCAAAAGCATCTCAAAATTGAGTAAAGTCTCATTTAAAAGCTCGACTAACATTAAGCTGGCCTCGACACCTGCTACAGAGGAGCAGAGAAGAACGTAGCAAACAGGGATAATAAGAACTAACCTTATATTTAGTGCTCAGAAGCTTGCTCAGGTTAAATACAGTTGTATAGTTCAAGGCGTCTTGGGTATCCAAGAATTTTGCATAATTGGTTTACTGACAGTTGGAGCACTTGCGTCTTCAATGGGAAATAAACTCACCTTTTCAATAATCAACACAAAAAGCAAATAACTCTATTAGAATATATCTGGTCTACAAAGTTTACTCCAAAAGTTAAATTTCAGTATGAAACGTCCTACCTTGGTTCATAATAGTGGTGCAGTTATGACGTTTTGTTATGCCGACACGGAAGATAGCATATCAAAGTGCCTAGTAAACAAAAGCCATCGGATTTTCCCATTAGATTTAGATATATTGCAGAAAATAAGCTCTGTGCCAAACCCCCATTCATGATACTAACATGTTTTGTTCAGCAGGGTAATCTCCACATATTATCGCCACTTTGTGATTGTTGACGTTTAAATGCAATCGCCAGAAGTAAAATGCTAACGCTAGGCTATAAATGAATTACATACATTACATTACATTACATTACATTGCATTTAGCTGACGCTTTTATCCAAAGCGACTTACAATAAGTGCATTCGACCAGGAAGATACAACCTTTAAGAAAACAGAATCATATAAGTACATCAGGTTTCATAGAGCCAAACATTTCAAGTGCTACTCAACTGGCATTTAGAAAGCCAGCCCTTTATTAGTATATAAGTGCTTTGTTAGTAATTCTATCGCTCGAAGTGGAGTCTAAAGAGATGAGTTTTCAGTTTGCGTCGGAAGATGTGTAAGCTATCTGCTGTCCTGATTTCAATGGGGAGCTCATTCCACCATTTTGGAGCCAGGATAGCAAACCCACGTGTTTTTGCTGACGGGAACTTGGGTCCCCCTCGCAGTGCGGGTGCAGCGAGCTGTTTGGCTGATGCAGAGCGGAGTGCACGTTCTGGGGTGTACGGTTTAACCATGTCCTGGATGTAGGAAGGGCCAGATCCATTCGCAGCATGGTACGCAAGTACCAGTGTCTTGAAGTGGATTCTAGCAGTTACTGGAAGCCAGTGAAGGGAGCGGAGGAGCGGTGTGGTGTGGGAGAATTTGGGAAGGTTGAAGACCAGACGAGCCGCTGCATTCTGGATGAGCTGCAGAGGTCGGATGGCACATGCAGGTAGACCAGCCAGGAGGGAGTTGCAGTAGTCTAGGCGTGAGATGACGAGAGCCTGGACCAGAATCTGCGCTGATGTCTGGGTCAGCTGGGGACGTATCCTCCTGATGTTGTAAAGCGTGTATCTGCAGCAGCGGGTTGTAGCAGCGATGTTTGCAGTGAAGGACAGTTTGTTATCTAGGACCACACCCAGATTCCTTGCAGTCTGAGTCGGGGAAACAACAGAGGTGCCGATGTTGATTGTTAGGTCAAGAGTGGGACAATCTTTTCCCGGAAGGAAGAGCAGTTCAGTCTTGTCAAGGTTGAGCTTGAGGTGATGAGCAGACATCCACCGAGAGATGTCTGCTAGGCAAGCAGAGATGCGTGCGACGACCTGGGTCTCTGAGCGGGGAAAGGACAGAATTAGTTGGGTGTCGTCAGCGTAGCAGTGGTATGAAAAACCATGCGGGCTAATGACAGACCCGAGCGAGTTTGTGTACAGGGAGAAGAGGAGGGGACCAAGAACCGAGCCCTGAGGGACCCCTGTAGTTAATTGACAAGGGTCGGACTCGGACCCTCTCCAAGTAACCCTGTAGGTGCGGTCGTTGAGGTATGAGGTGAGGAGGGAAAGTGCAGTGCCTGAAACTCCAAGTTCTTGGACAGTGCGAAGGAGGATCCGATGGTTCACCATGTCGAATGCAGCAGACAGGTCCAGAAGGATGATGACAGAGGAGAGGGAGGCTGCTTTAGCAGTGTGCAGTTTGTCAGAGACAGCAAGGAGAGCAGTTTCTGTTGAGTGACCTGCCTTGAAACCAGACATGGTAGAATGACTGCCGTAAGATAAAGACGGTCTTGTGTCGACGTGATGGCATTTTTATAGTCTCATTTAGTCATTTCTTAGTTATGACACATAGATGCTTTGGACATTGACTGGTCAGTATTTACTGACGTATTTCAACCCAGTCTCACGGCATTTTGTGTTATAGTCACAAAATTAAACTATTGATTCGTGTTCACCAACACAGTTTTCGCATTTTTTTCATGTCACACAGAACGGTTTTACAGTAAAAGCAATGTAAATAATAACAAACGTGAAGGAAAAAGAGATTTAAAAAAATACAGATTTCAGTATTCTGACACAGAACGATTTTAGAAGCAATGTATTTATATTGGTAGTATGTTTCGTGCCTGCAACAAATAATAACAAGTTAGAAGGAAAACAAACATTTAAAGATTCAGATTTCAGTATTCTGAGGCTCTGAGCTGCATTTATTTTCCTCGCGGACGGAAACAAAAACTCCGACATTATACAATTTAAAATAAAAGTGTTAGGGTTAGGCTTAGGGTAAGATATTGAGTAAGACATTTTTTTATGAACCACACAGCTTCTGGTCTTCCAAGACCCGACCGGACAAAAAGAAGTGGTGCAGGCCAAGGCCGGATTAACCATATGGGCAACCTGGGCAAGTGCCCAGGGGCCCTTGAGCAAAGAGGGCCCTCAGTGACAAAAAAAAAATAAAATATTTTTTTTCTTTTTTTTTCAGGCACAACCTCTCATCATACTTGTTTTAAATGACACTCACTCTTCGCCATAAATAACACAGCTTTTCCATCGGGTAAAATTACTGTAGGTCTCTGTACTGTAGGTCTCACTACGTATGCGATCAACTTTATTACTACGCGGCGGAGGTGTATAGCCCAATCACAGCCCCACCCTTGAGCAACCACACAATTTCACTACATATTTTACTTTTCTAACTCTCGGTGTTTGTGACAAATAGAACTCCTCGTGTACTTGTACAGCCAGCCAGTCATATTTTGGCATTAAGTGGGGTGCTGTTCTGAGGTTTTGATTGATATTACCTAGGTCTTCTTGAGCCATACACTGTCTTGAGATCTTATCCATTGTATCTTTGTCTTGTGATTTTTGACTGAAAGGGCAAAAGGCTAGACCTACTTTGGTTGAACTATGTGGCTCCGTCCCTGCTTTTGACAAATAGGTGTGCGATTTGACATGCCAGATTGACTGAAAATTCTAAATATTGGTCATGTTGGTAGGATTGGGTAGGTGTGGTGTTACTTGTTGGTACGTGGGTTGGGGGGGGGGGGGGGGGGGCATGAGTGCTCAGTGCCCAGGGGCCCCTGGAGGTACTGATCCGGCCTTGGTGCAGGCACGAAATATAATACCAATAAAATACATTGCTTTTAAAATCGTTCTGTGACACGAAAAAAATGCATGTGAAAAAAGTATTTCTGGGCCAGTTGATGTCACATGATCCTGAAATAGAGTGTGGTCAAAATGAGCCAACAGCTGTTCATGGTGCATGGTG